>NW_018406397.1:2109035-2111701 GCF_002113885.1 Mizuhopecten yessoensis
CCCCCTCTTCACCCCTATACATGTTTGTTACGATGGTATATTGACATTGACATATCATTTCATACACTCTTACATCCCCACTTTAAAACCTGCACGTCATTGTGACATTTTTTAAGTGCATCATCCTCCTGCTCCACCTCTTCATAAATACATCACGAAATAATTTTCATTTTCCTCAGTCAGACATGAAAAGGTATTGGGACACATGCCTGACCACATAGATTTTCTCTTCTCCAGGTACTTTGGTTCCTTCTACATTAAGACACAACCCACACCCACCCCGTGCACAAACATCCCAACCAATAAGACTGTTTCATATTACCGCATCTACAAGAGTGAATGATTTAAGTTGAAATAAATTGTTTCATAATTGTTGTAAAATAGAATTTATATCATAATATAAACTCATTACAACATCATCTATGTATCAAAACATATTGATTATTTACAAGTAATCAGACTCCAGGACCACCATTATCATTATCATAGTTATCATCATCGCCGTCCGACATCATCATCATCAGTAATACATACACTGGCTTACAGAACAAAGCACACAAAAATCATGAAAAGTCCATACACTGACTACTACAAGACACTTCACACAAAATCATGGCCAATGTATACACATTATTACAAAAGCATTTCACGCAGATACATTTAAATAAAACACACATAGCCATGCCTATGCACTTTTACTCACACACACACACCAACACAATGACATAAACCCTATCTCCCAAAAATCTATTATTCTTTTAATCACTATAGTACATGTATATATATATTGTATGTTGAGAAGGCAGGACACAAAAGAGAAAAAGGAAGAAAGATGTGCAAGCATTCTATATAATATTAATGGATTCAGGGGATTACCAAAATTAACTATATATATAAAAGAGAGATGGATGCCAATATATGTCTACACAATATTTTATAGTATTCATATTTGAAGATCAACAAAATATATCAGCAGGATACCAGGATATTTTGATAGTCATAATTCATAAACCAAGCACCTCTTTAATTTTACATCATGTACAAACTAAAAGTGCTACTTACACAAGCTCTTTCTGCTGCACCCATTTCCCCCAGTATCATACGAGTATATGCACAGCAGTTAACCTTTGCATATTATAGCACTCACTTATCTTTATTAGGTATTTGCAGTACTACATCATCATTGATTTTAAAACTTGTTGAATTGAAAAGGGGTTCAATAAAGATTCAAAATTTGAAAAAAAGAACAATTTTACTCAGCATTTCCATAGAAAATGTACTTAAATGTTCTCTTCTACTTTCTAACAAAATATGTATACATGTATTGAGGATTGTACAAAATACTCACTTTCAAAAGAATTTTTGTTAGCACATTAATTAAATCTTTGCTTAAAAGCAATCCAGGTAATATTTGTCAACAACCTGAAGCACTTTACTTTCTAATTTTGCGGTATTGCATGAATTACCTGTCTATTTCCATCGGAGGGGCTCTGAAATTGGTCACTCAATGCAACAAATACTGACATTGAATGTGGGGTGTTTTTTCTTTTAAATTAGCATCCTCAACATTATCACTGTAAATGTTACAAGTAGTGGTGATACTTGCATCAGCAGGATGAAGACCTATTAGCCTATATTATAAAGGTAAATTTGGAGTCAATATGTAAAAGGTTATAAAATGGTATATTCAGCATTACATTTTCATCCGTGCACCATGTAGAAATCTATACAATACTGCATTGTATAAAGATGATAATGATAAAACTATTCTTTGAAAATTCACAACTGACATGACATGTTAATAAATTATTCACATGAACGGCAACACATCTTTCGGATTCCAGCCGGTCCTCTCGTCTAGCCAACTGTTTGCATCAAGAGGCCATTGGATTTCTAATTCCCAATACCCAGTATGCTGAAGTTAAGGCATGTTATGAAAAAGGCAAGCAAAACTCTAAATTGGGATGATTTGGGGCCAAACATAATCAGGAGAAGCATATATCGATTTTTTCATGGTACAAATATCTCAGTTGTGGAAGAAGTAGTAAGGCTCAGGTATTACACCGAGAGAGCAACGCTGCTTACCAAGTCAGATGGATGGTGAGCAGGAATATGGATGGCACCACCAAATCGTCGGATCCAAACGACCATCTGCGTCGGAACACCACAATTCCAGGCATTTTCACTCGACGTAAAATATCCTTTCATTAGGTTACATTCCGCTCACTATTTAAGTCATTTCCATTGCTGTTTTGAAAATCAACACCGGTATTTCCTCGTTTCCAACCCATGTGTAAGCTGCTTTCTGTTCTCACACACTTTCTTTACAGACGACGCATTTGCTCCAATACACCGAGAGTTAGCGCGAGAAAGCACGAGACTTTGATTACGGAAATGCGATTGGATGGAAATCGACTTCTGACAGCAAAGTCCGTCCAGCATCCCGATCGGTTTGTTTAAGTGAACTTCGACCGATCTGCTAGCTAAATGTATTTCAGAAATTATGGCAACGCTGTTCACTTCATTATACATGAATACAAACAGACGTAGCAGATCTGTCCAATGACGTAAGTATGAAGGAATACACTCGAGTCTCAAGCAATATTGATACCGAGATTGCTTTCATGACAAGTTCAGTTCGGGTTGATAACACCCCCGCTCCCCCC
>NW_018406397.1:2111824-2119224 GCF_002113885.1 Mizuhopecten yessoensis
CTCCTGAATGTTGTTTTATGTGAAGTCGAAATGTATTTAAGATCATCTCAGAGAAACTTCATTATTAAGTAGAACAGAACATTGTAAATGTAGATATGTCATAATGTACATCACACGTATGCATGGACAATAAAACGACTCGCCCAAAGCAGAAAACTACATAAACCCTCGTTTAAAGCACATGTGCTGAATATGAAGAATCAGGTCAGAAGATCAGAAATGGGAAGAGGTGGGTGTGTTTTTTTTATAAAACTTACCTAATAGTAATAGGTTCACTGGTAATCTTGATGAAATGGAATTGTCATTTTATTATATGGGTTCAGTTGTGTAAAATGTATTCTATCAATTGACCTGGTTATCGAAAAACATCTTTATCAAGGAGTCAGACTTTATAAGTGTAGCAGAACTGGACTGGGTGGATCGCCTGCAACCTGAGGTAGCTGAGACAGTTGGTAGAGTGTACGCCTAGAGTTTGAGAAGTCCCAGGTATGAATCCCAGTCTAGCTGTGCATTTACCTCTCCTGTTACAGTGTTGTCTCTGACCAACCCACATGTAGTGGGCGAATTTTTAGCAACAAGGGGATACCTGAGCACTGTTTTAAATATAGCTGCCTCCTGGGGGGAGGGTCTTATATTTATAATTACTAGCTGGCAAGTATTTTGTTGTCCCCCCTAATCTTGTGAATGCTCATAAAAATCTGTCTGTTTAAGCTCCATTTTGTTACATTTTTTATAGCATGTAGGACCTCTCACTGGCAAAATGTACAGGTGCTTGAATAAACTGGCCCATCCTCCCTTATTTTATTATATTTAAATCACACTTCAATTACCTATTACTTAGATATCAATACACAAGATTAACTAGACATGCAAGTTGGAACTGTCAGTATGTGTGTCCTGGCCATGATAATCACTTGATGCATTTCTGGTTCTTGAGTCTAAAGGAATTTGGTAATGTGGAGGTGGCTTATTAATTATTTTGTAGAGTTCTGATTCAGGCTAAGCTGTATTATTAGTTCTAGATGTAGTTGATCGACAGGTGGCTGACGACTCCCAAGTTTACATTGGTTATTCCATTATTCTAGTGGAACATATTTGGACTTAATAAAACGAAGTATTCTGACTTTCAATATTTATAAACTATTGTCTCTTGAGATTAATATTTTAACTTATAGCCTTTTAACTTCTTAAATTTCCAAAGATTGTAAAAAAAACATGTATTCATGTATAAAATCACAAAGACAAACTCTCATATTTAACATTCCGTTGTGCAGGGAAAAAAGCCAAATGTGACAGGTGGTACATGGAAATTATTGATATACATGTATATGTTTCCTCTTTGTATTTACTTGGACTGTTAATTAATATTCTAATAAAGAGGTATGTATCCTTAACCTTCGTTTTCTTTGCTTACACAGCTAAAAGGTAAACACATTGCTGGAATGTGACGCCAATCAACTACGACCATGAAGGTGGCTCCAAAATCGTTTTTCATTCTTCTGTTTTCAAGTTTACTTGTCTTCCTACTGCTGGCAGTGTTCATTCTTCTGTGGTCAAATCAGGAAGATGAAATCTTGGAGGATAGACATATTAAAATATTAAGAACAGAAAAGCAGAGTATACTATCATCGATAATCAAAGATGTGAATCCATCACCGCGGGATACGCGCTGTACATTTCATACCTGTCTGGAAGTTTACCACTGTGGTTACAATGATCAAAAACAACTGAGTATTTATGTGTATCCTCTGGAGCAGTTTGTGGATGATAATAATGAGGCTGTCACCCTACCCATGTCACGAGAGTTCTACGACTTGCTGGAGACTATCGTGAACAGTCCTTACTACACAGATGAGCCAGAGACTGCCTGTCTGTTCGTACCCTCTATCGATCTCCTGAACCAGAACAACCTTCGGCTGAAGGAAACTGGACAGATTCTTGCCTCGTTACCATGGTAATGTTAAATTGCAACATTAATAGACCTTCTAAGTTAGTTCATGTATAAAAGTTATTTATTAAGAATCTGTGGTGAATCTACAACTTTGATCAGAGATTTATCAAGTTTTTTTCAAATGAAGTCATGAATAACTTTGGCCCTCCTTTAAGGTCACAAGAGTTAAATATGTTTAAAACATTTAACAACATCATCTGAATGTCCATGTTTTTAGGCTGGACCTACTTCAGTAGGTCTGCGCCTATTGTTATCCTACATTTGCTTGCAGTCATCTGTTGAATCCTGTTCGATGATTGGCTGAATTTGTCGATTTTCACCGCTACGCCCCCTATGATTTAGTACCACTTTAGCGCCAGATTTCAAAATGATATCCTGTGTATGATGAAATCATTAAAAATGAAAAGGAAAAAATTATTTTGATTTTTTTCTGATTTTAACAATAGTTGGAATTTGCATGTATATATATGTTCATTCAGTTGCTTTGAAGACAAGAAGCTATATTTTTTGACAATATTTCATGACTTTTGTAAGCACAGGAAGTAGACTTTGCCACTAACCCCCATTACTGATGCCTATATACAGGTGGAATGAGGGGACCAATCACCTGTTATTTAACATGTTGCCGGGCACAGTCCCTGACTACGGGACTGTGTTGGAAGTGGATACTGGAAAGGCAATCATTGCCGGAGGAGGGTTCTCTATCTGGTCCTATAGACGAACATTTGACATTTCCATCCCTGTCCACAATCCCCTTGTGGACCCCAGCAAACACCCACACAAGTCATATCTGTAAGGAACCTTTCATATGATTTTCAGATCAAGATAGAAAAAAATAATCTAGGAATATCTTCATTGATGATATCTTTCACTTTTGTGTCATGTCTATTTGATTTCATATCTCGATATTTTCTGTTGTTTTAAACTTACGGAATGAACAGATATATCTGTGACATGATGATAAACATTGAAAATAAACCTGTTCAAAGAGACAAAAACGACATATGTGACAATTTTTTTTAATGGTTTATATATTTTATCCCATTTCTTAACATCATATCAAGGCTGTCAAAGTTTTGAGAATGAAGTTTTCAAATGTAATAGGATTCCCAGAATTGAATTTTAAAATGATGTTGTTTACCACAGGGAGAAGCGCAAGTGGTTCCTAATCTCGGCCCAGACAGGTCTACACAAGGAGTACAAAGATATGGTGGCTGAGGTGGCCATGTCCAACAAACACGTTCTCACCACAGACAGGTGTCCTCAGGAGGAGAAACCTTGGAACTTCTCACGGCGATGTACAGGAGGCAGGATCTACAATTACCCCGACATTCTAAACGTGAGCATGCATGTGTTTACACATGGTCCCGACATAACGTAGTCAAGCATGTATGACTTACAGTAGACTAGAAATCTTTCTCAACAATCATGGTTGCTTGAATTAAAATTCTAGGATCCCAAAAATTCAATTTACCATTAGGTATTTAAAGATCTTTTTTATTTGCAACAATTTGTCTGCTGTATCAAGGTAACAGTGTATTTGGATATATTTTGTAAATAATATTGTTTAAGAAATATTTTGTAAATTTATGCTGTTAACATTTCTAATGAAAAGATAAGATTGTACAAGTGTATTGGAGGTAACCTACTTTGGCAATTTTATAAGTCCACAGCTCTCTAATACATAACATCTGAAATGGTGTTATATATTTTCCTTTCTAGATGTTTTATGACGTGTATACTTGATTTTTTTTTACAAAATATTTCAATAACTTTCCAAAAACTAGTGACATAATACAGGCATTTTTTTTTAAACTCAGAAACTTATAAACTAACAGCATTAAACAAGTGAATTTCATAAACTCGTGTATCTTGAATACCCTGTTTATCGAGTTCCAAAAACTTGATATTGTAAGATTAGAACGTAATTTTGTATAAGCTTAATCCCTGTATTTTTAAGAGAATATTTTGTTGAATTCCGTTAAATGTATTTTGTAGGAGGGGACATTTTGCCTGGTTATTCGAGGAGCCCGTATAGGACAAGCGGCCCTCAGTGACGCCCTCATGATGGGATGTATCCCTGTCATTGTAGCAGATAGCTACGTCCTACCATTCTCAGAAGTTCTCGACTGGAAAAGGTTTGTATGGGAACGAGTACAACATGTTAAACACTCCTCTATATCCTGTGATTCTGCCTCCTTGTTGGTAGTATTGCATCACATTTAGGAAATATTTTCCATGATAATTAAGGTGACAATCTGAACCTGAATACAAAATAAATGTTTACAATAAATTCAACTCAATGGTTTAATATACATCGCCTGCTGAATCTGTTACCCAGTGTTACTACCTGGACTGTGATATTACACTAACAGCAGGATACAACACGTATCACAATATATCTTGAGAGACAATTCATATCATGATACATATTCTTTCTTCAGAAAGCAGTTATACCGTTTCTTATTGAAATATTATTTAGTGAGTTTTGTGATCTGCACTGGTAAACACTTTTCCTTAACCCATTCACCCCAGAAGACACATTTGAACTCTTCCAATTCAAATGTTGGAATAGTCCATTTTGAAATTTCAAGAGTGAATGAGTTCATGTCCATTAATGTATAGTGGATCAAGCTTGTGATTAGAATTATACTTTGAAGATTATCAAATATTTAAGAAGAGTTGTGATGATGAAAGTGGATTTCATATGAATTCAAGTAATCTTCTCCTAAATGTAATGTATCACTGTCACCCTGGTAAAAGTTCTAGCTAGTAGCTGCTTCCTACCAACTCGGCTTGGGAGATGCTGTACTCTGCCTATCAATACAAATATCAATGAATTATCAGGACATTTTGTTCCCGCCTTACTCAGTTACTGTCGTTAAATGTGTTTTGTATGCCTCACGTCACCCATTGTAACATTGAAGGAACAATATGATGTATTGAGTTTAAGTCCAACACAAATACTTGTTGATTTCTTTGTTTTCTGGGCAACTGTTTTTTCACTGTAAATCATTTTGTTATGAAGTTTGTTTTAGCTATGTATGTATATTTTTGTTACACAGAGCGGCAGTGATCATTAAGGAAGATGACCTCGGACAGGTGATGGAGTTACTGAAGTCATTCAGCATGGAGAAAATCCACCTGATGCGGAAACAGATTAAATTCCTATGGGACAACTATTTCTCCTCTATGAAGGCCATCACACTGACAACCCTACATATTCTCAACGACAGAACCTTCCCCCACGCCAGCCGCACATATGATGAATGGAATGAAATCCCTAACAAGGTAGTCATCAAGAATTTCACTTATTTCACATGGATTCTTGTTAACAGCAAGTCTCTCCATGTCTTATACGACATTCTGGTTACCACCCTTTAGATACTATTCATATCTGTTGCGGAAGTTATGACGGAGGTCATGTAATGGTTTTCAGTGATATTGTGATCATTTATTACTTACTTACTTACTTAATGCAAGTTGATGAAATGAAAATAATTTTATCTCACCTGTCTGACTGGCCTTAGGCCAGATGGAAATTGACGGATGGTGCAGCATCTGTTTTCATTTCTGTCCCTACCTCAAGAGCATAGTCCATTGAGTCATAGCATTGCAGTACTTTTGATGCAGTGAAATTCTGAGTATCCCTGGGGTTGACGACTGCCTTGGGTTATAACGTGGAAACATTGTGAAAAAAACAGTTTACAAATCAGTTTTATCGTACTTTTGTCACTAATTTAATTAGACTTTACTGATTTAGAGTATCATAAGAAATCCAATATAATTCTGTCCATTGCAGATATAATAAATTTCACCGGCCGATTATTTGGTAGAATTTTGAATGACCCTGCCTAACGTTTTTATTCCAATCAGAATGCCGTGAAGAACCCCCTGTTTCTGCCACTGATACCTCCGAGCAGCCAGGGCTTCACTGCTGTGATCCTCACGTACGACCGTCTGCAGTCCTTGTTCCAGGTCATCCATCAAGTGGCCAAGGTCGCCAGTCTAGCCAAGGTCGTCGTCGTGTGGAACAACCAGCTCAAGGATCCTCCCCCCAGTAAGATCTTAAAACATCTTTTCTTTTAAGTCCGAAAGAATGTGAAGAACATCATCCAAGATGTTTGTTGATATCGAGTCCCTGTGTCAAAAAATGGTATGACCCTGTGTTATGGAATATCAGTAGCTAGATTGTTTATCCTGATGTTCCTTCTGTTTTCAGTGTCCAGTTGGCCAGACATTGGAAAGCCAGTCAAAGTGATCAAAACTAACAAGAACATACTCAGCAACAGGTATTTGCCAAATCTTCCAGTCTTAATAAATTCCAATTGCATACTTGTTCTCAATATTATGTGTTTGGACCATCTACAATTTTAAGAACTTTATTTATACTTTGTTTAATGAAGTTTGAAAAAATCATTATCAGAGGTGGGTTCTAATTTCACTTTAAATTATGATTGCTAGTACCAGGTTTAAATGTTGATGAGTCCATTTAGGGATGAAACCACCACCATTTTGAACTTACTGTATAGATAAATGTCACTACTTTATACAGGGGCACTTTTTCTGTGAATTCACCAAAACTAAAGGAATATTTGTATAGAACAAGATCATACAGTTAATCAGATAGGTCTGTCAATGTTTTAAGTGACGTATTTGGGAATAATTCTACAGTTTACCTCCCTTCTCTCTGATTAGAGAGCAACAGATTCCAATTTTACAGTGAAATATATATGGAGCTAATCACACACATTTTCATATTTAGTAAAATATAAGACTTGCCATGGACAAAATACAGTGTATTTTCTTTTTGCTGTTCAGGTTTTTCCCATATGATGAGATTGAGACAGAATGCATCCTGGCTTTGGATGACGACATCATTATGTTGACCGCAGACGAGCTAGAATTTGGATACGAGGTTTGGCGGGAGTTTCCAGACCGACTGGTTGGTTTTCCATCCCGTGTTCATGTCCTAGATAACACTACACTTAAATGGAAATATGAATCGGAGTGGGCAAACAACATATCCATGGTCCTGACAGGGGCAGCTTTCTACCACAAGGTGGGTATACATTGTGGAGAGTGGGAAAACAACATATCCATGGTCCCGACAGGGGCAGCCTTCTACCACAAGGTGGGTACACATTGTGTAGAGTGGGAAAACAACATGTCGATGGTCCCGACAGGGGCAGCCTTCTACCACAAGGTGGGTATACATTGTGTATAGAGTGGGCAAACCACATATCCATGGTCATGACAGGGGCAACCTTCTACCACAAGGTGGGTATACATTGTGTAGAGTGGGAAAACAACATGTCGATGGTCCCGACAGGGGCAGCCTTCTACCACAAGGTGGGTATACATTGTGTATAGAGTGGGCAAACCACATATCCATGGTCATGACAGGGGCAGCCTTCTACCACAAGGTGGGTATACATTGTGTAGAGTG
>NW_018406397.1:2119996-2163862 GCF_002113885.1 Mizuhopecten yessoensis
GACAGGGGCAGCCTTCTACCACAAGGTGGGTATACATTGTGTATAGAGTGGGCAAACCACATATCCATGGTCATGACAGGGGCAGCCTTCTACCACAAGGTGGGTATACATTGTGTATAGAGTGGGCAAACCACATATCCATGGTCATGACAGGGGCAGCCTTCTACCACAAGGTGGGTATACATTGTGTATAGAGTGAGCAAACAACATGTCGATGGTCCCGACAGGGGCAGCCTTCTACCACAAGGTGGGTACACATTTTATACAGGGGGAGCTAGGGTTTCAGGACACCAAGGCCGCATTCGTTTATCACAACCAAACAGTTTGTCCGGAGTTGTTTGTTTATGAAATAAAGTCGGACCTAGTAATCTGATGCTGCTTTCAGGCAAGCCTTGACAAAGTCTTGCAAGGCCTGCATAACAGACAAACCGGTTGAACCGTATTTGCAAAAGGGGTACAAATAGATGGAAATCAACTGTAGGTACACGAAAGATCAGTTGATAGCAGTCCTTAGATACTGTAAACATACCTATTTTAATGACAGTTTTGTTTTAGTGCATTTTATGCTAATTCAGAAGCTCTAGATTCTGAATTAGCATAAAATGCACTAAAACTGCTTAAATTTACTCTTATATTCCTGCATGTCATATTTTCATCATTTTGTGTGTCACTTGAAGAATGTAAGTTTGAAGAAATATGAATGCATTGAATAAATAAATATACATTTGATATAGGGCCCTATCTAGCTAACATAAGCCACTCTAAAGCGCTTTACAGTACATAGATATACAATTTTATACAGTCAATACAATTAGCATATATATTAATCAATACAATATTGAGGAATTAGCAGGAGCTGCCTTATCAGGTGCTAACTACTAGTCATATGCCACCTGGCTAATATCTCACTATGTGTGTATGCCTGTGTGTGTGCTGGAGGTGTATTGTGTTCTGTTTGTAGTGGGACCGTGCTTCCAACGGTATCATTTATAGTGCCACCTCACTTGTTGGAGTTGTGTGGGCAGGAGAAAAAACACTTTCTCTAATATCCCATGCGTACGGCGACTTGGGAATCTATTAGAAATATATTTCAAGTTCAACATTTAATGCATAGGTTTAACCGTAGTTTGGGTATGAAGTATCAAAGTAAGATCACATCTTCTTCTGACTTGGTTAACAGGCATGTAATGAGAGAAGTAAGACATCCAACTCGTGATTAATTATCCAATTACTGTGCGACAATTAGTCCCCCACTGGTACTATGTTACTGTCATATATAATTGCCAATTTTGAGTATCTCTGGGGATGGCACAGTATTTCATACTAGGTGTTGCACCCCGTCCACTTAAAAAACATTTATTGCTCTTCGTTCATTTTTGATACGAATGTTACTCTGTAGGTGTGATTGTAGAACTGGATTGTTCGTATTACTTGTTCATAATTATATACCAGAGAAATAACCTGAAGTTTAGTTATACCTGAGAAAGAACAGTTTGAAACTCTAACAAACTAAATTGGGTGAGCATTAGTCTGTAGTGGGATTGTAGGGGACTGGATTGTTTGCAGTAAAATGGTAGGATATATCGTTCCCACTATTATCAGGCTCTGGAAATTTTAGGAAAAACACCTGATATATTTCCTATTTGCCCTTACAGTATTTCAGCTACCTGTACTCCTTCCACATGTCGGAGATCCTCAAGAACTGGGTTGATGAACACATGAACTGCGAGGACATTGCCATGAACTTTCTCATTGCTAACATCACTGGTAAAGCTCCAATCAAGGTGACGCCTCGTAAGAAGTTTAAATGCCCCGAGTGTACCAATACAGAAATGTTGTCGTCGGACATCAGCCACATGGTCGAAAGGTCAGAGTGCATCAACAAGTTCACTAGTATATACCAGGCCATGCCACTCAAGATTGTAGAATTCCGAGCAGACCCTGTACTCTACAAAGACGATAATATCCCTAATATTCTTAAGAAATACAACGATATAGGAAGTTTATGATACCTTACAAACAGACGATGACTGTACTTCAAACCTTTTTTTGTATGAAGTAATCCCTGCAAGTGCTGTGTTTAAAAATGTCTTTCAGCTTTATATTTTACAAGTCGTGAAGTGTATATAGACCGAGACAGTGTGTTGAACAATGTTCAACCCATGAAGAGGTTTTGTTCAGTATTCGTTATCTGACATTGTCCTACCAAGGTCTGGCAAAGAAAACATTTCATTTTAAAGTGTTCAGCTTTTGTTCATAGATTGCTTTTTTTGTGATGTGATTTCACTATGGGAATCTCATTGACATGGAGACCATAGCTTGGAGCTTCTCTAGATTGTAAGGTGCTAAAAATCTTCTAGTCTCCGATCAACACAATCACAGAAAAATGGAATGCTGTATTAATTGCTTGAAATAACTAGATCTAAAAGTTTACTAGACAGATCTAATGTTGAGTGTAAGATGTTGATGGTCAAAGGAAGTTAATTCTACAACTGATGAGGTCAGCTTTTGTCTGCTTCATCCACTGTTGTTTATCAATAGAACTGACCAACAATTTAACCCTTTTTCTATATTCTATGGACAGAAGTGTATATATTATATTTATGCATTTCATTTTAATGTAATTTTAACACCAGTTTGTTTACCTTGAGCAAATTGCATTTGCATTTTTTAGAACAAATTTACAATTTTTTAGTTAGACTATACTATGACAAGGTGAAACATGGTTCAGTGCTGGAACTGAAAATGCTGTGTTGTTTTATAAAACAGTGAACATGTGTGTGTCAGTAATTAAAACTTAGTGTACAGCTAGTTATACATGTGAATTTGTGTGTGTATGAAAGGTGTCATTGTGTACACATGTAAAGGTGTCATTGTGTACACATGTACTTCTTATACGTTTATAAAATGCTTCAATTTTAAATTTGACGTTGCATCTGCAATAGTTGATTCGTCTTTCAATCATGATCCATATAACGAAAGGTTGTAAAAAGATTTATTACATTAGATATCTAGTGCCCAGTTGTTGTTTTTTCAATTTTTAATGTGTTGAGATTTAAACTAGACATGATATTCTAGTAAATAATGGTCACTTTTCTTTGTTTTCATACTTTGTCCTCTTATATATGTGGGGGACCAATTTATGATGATGCCTAGAAGTCAAACGTCACTGTATTTAGACATCCATTTATCTGTATTATAGGTATGCTGTAGATGTGAAGGGCTCGGTGCATAGCACATACGTAATTTTTACAGGTATTCAGTCTGTTAAAAAATCACGTGACACTATTGATGTATTAATATCTATGCTACTTCATTGAAAGTCATTGATATCTTTATAATAAAATAATTTTACATGTACATTCCTGTCTTCACATTATATTTTCTGGCAGTTCATTTTCCATGTAGCTCACTATCATCTCGTGTGTCGCTGTTAAAATTGCTATATTTCCATGGTCTGTTATCCATACTTATAAAACTGTTTCTTTTCCATAAGTGCTTTACAGATATTTCTTTTTAAATTTCACAGTCTTGTTCCCCTGAGGTCCATAGCTGAGCACATTCAATTTTGGAGCTAGCTGTAAAAACAAGATAGTTACCAGGTGACCATCTTGGAATGACAAAGCTTGTAATTGCTATTTCTGAGAAAGTATGATGGAAAATTTGTTGCGATTAAATCCACCTTATAATTATAGATCCTACTCAAATCGCTCTCAATACCATACTTAAAGTGGGTGTTGGCTCTATTTCCTTTAAGTTTACTCAACATATTTTAAAAAAGATATAAAGCCTTATGGTAATAGACCCAACATTTAAGAAGCTCTGAACTTTCCATTTTTACTAACTTTGAAACGATATCCAAAAGAACTTAAGAAACAGTACTGGCCCTGAGATGTGGCTGTATTGTAACTTACTCTCACCAGTACTTGCCCTGAGATGTGGCTGTATTGTAACTTACTCTCACCAGTACTGGCCCTGAGATGTGGCTGTTTTGTAACTTACTCTCACCTATCACACTACTTATGATGCTTCAAAGACAGCAGTATTCTTAAAATACAAAGAAATAGAAAAGCATAACAATAGTGATTACAATTACTGAAAATCAACGAGAACTCTTCAGAAACATGGTGTCAATTTCACAGAAGCGCCTGCCCATTAGGAGGGGAGATAATCCAATCGAAATCGGCAATATTTAAAATGTACACAACAAAATTGTATTGATACAGAAATTAGTTTAATGACATGTTTCATTGAGAATACAAAAGTAAATAATTCTACATTTCTCTTAATACCTTCAATTGTGTACAAAACACATTGTTTTAAAAACACCATGTACTTCAGTTTTGTACAAAATGGCAAAAACTTAAAAAGAAAAAGGCATTTGGCAATACAGATTAATATTAATGTAAAATCACCAAAATGTTACTTAAGTATTAAAACAACAAAGTGCAGTCCTTGATGCAATTACAATAAACTTTTTACAAATTCACGATGCATGATATTTTCACAAACAACATTGGCATTGTACACTGTATTATTTACAATAATCAGCATTGGATTATTTCAGAAAAGGGGAAACGGAAGAGATAAGTCTGAGAGAAAAAGAAACATAGTTTGAAAGAAAGAAATTTGCAGGTCTGGTACTTCGAGAGAGTCAGATTTTCCCAGCAACATTTTTGACTATTGACATAATCATTGAGCAACATTTTTTCAATTGAACTGATGATCTAAGAAATTATTTTGATTTGACATAGAACTTGGTGCTCTTGACTTTAACAGCTCTGAACAAAACTCAGACGCCAAGATAAATATCAGCTTAATGGCTCAAGAGGGTCCTACTAGTTTATAACCACACACCAAAGTCTCTTCCTAGGCTTTGATCATGTCTGTCCCTACACACGTCAATCTAATTTTATTAAAACTTTATTAGACCACCGTCCTGATTTCCTAATCAGAGATGTTAGATAAGGCATTAAGGGTTAACAACAGCATACAAATGATTTTGTCTGTTGATTTATGCAATTTAATATATGAAACCATGATTTTTACGTCATGAAATAAAACGAATTCAAAAATTTGCGGAGTTAAATAAATGAAAATGGTCCTGTAGTAATCTGTTAATAAAAATTGAATTAGACGACAAAATTAAATCACTCTTTTACAACGGCTACAACTGTTGATAACAAAGGACAGGCATTCATTGGACCAGTGACCTGTTACCAGGCAAAAGATGATTCCATATCGTGAGTCTGCCACTGTGGGCTGCATTCGGTAGTGATTAATGAAATGTTTGGGACATGTTAAATTGATAAAGAAGTCTAACATTTACCAGCTAATGCTATGTTCAATCAGATTCACCAGTTTGGAAATATGTAATATCAAAGTTTTACTTTATACACAAGCAATGTACATATCAAACGTGTCGCAACATTTCAAGACCTACTGGTCCCTTTGTTAAGCTATGACCGAGTGAGCGATTTGTATTGTTTACCTGTACAACGATGTGACAAAATTGTATATTTCATATGTCACACGTCGACCTGGGATGTTTCGCCTATCAATAGAGAGTGTATAATCACACTGTGTCTAATTGGTTACTGGTAGGTTATAAGCAGATTGCTCTCTCAGTCAAAGCTTGACAAATGGACCAGTCGGTCCTGAAACATTGCGACATATTTGATAAGTACATTGTTTTGTGTATAACTATAAAGTAAAACTTTGATACATTTGTATCTCTAATGCTACGGTCTTATTTGAAATGTGAAGTTAATTGACTCCAATAAATTCTACTGAAAATCTTAAACTGAACCTAAGGGTTTGCACTACCAGTAAATACAATATACAGGAGTACATTTTAATCAGTCTCATAAGATATAACTATTCTACAACGCTCCAAAACAAATGTTTCCCTGGTGTAGTTTAACATGTGTCGTAAAATGTTAGTCTCTATTGTGAAAACAAATAATACAGGTCTTGTATATATTGTGTTCTGTGGAGATGCTTATATCTAATTTCATTGTGACTGAGGATAACATGATGAATAAATAAACCTATAAGTATTTTGACTTTAAACATTTTATAGGACAGTCTTAGGTCAGGTCAATTTGTGAAAATAGATTTTACCTAGCAACACAAATGTGCTAGAACAATGGAGTAACAACAGCCCTGTACATGTGTGACCCCTGTAATAATAAAAGCTGTGAAATTGTCGTCCTTTTTCATGATTTCATGGACTCGTTGTCACTTTTGCCACTACTAAGGCTGTGTATGAGTGCTGCTATCTGGTTATGTTTGTCCACATTGGATTTCAGCTCACGCACAACTTCAGTTTTCTCCCTAAGTTCTTCTTCGGTCTGTTGCACCGTCTTCTCCAGTGTGACCACCTGTTAGCAGAGGAAAACAATCTCATCAATAAACATATCATTAATGCAGTAAATATCATAGTTTAAACTTTTCATTTCGATCTATATGCATTAAAGAAAATAAATGGAATTTGGAGGTACACTCCACACTTTTGACCAAATCAATTTTATAAACACATTTTATTTGCAATACTGGTATGGCAGACAGTTACATACAAACAAAAGTCAGTAGCACTACTGTATGAAGAGATACTATTGTCAGGTGTTTGGTTCAGACAATTTATGCTCTTACTCTTTCAATAACATTGTATACCAAAGTTCCATTCTTAACCCTTTCACCCCTATGTAACTTTAGTTGACTACCATGCATTGATGTGGATGAGTCCAATATGGTTTACAGCAGTGAAAGGGTAAAGTATATTTAAATAAAGAAAATAAATGTTATGAAAGCTTTATCATTGAAATAAGGATACTAGATACTCGATAAAATATAAAATCTTTCAAACTGAGTCATGGTATGAAAAAATGAAAATCTTACCTTTTGTTCGAGTTTCTTTTTGATTTTATCTGTACTATCCAGGTTTGCCCTTATTTTATCTAAACAGTCCTCAAGTTTCTCTTGTTCCTTCTTGGCTTTAGTGTGATCTTCCTCTAGTAGTAGCTGAGTTTGAGTGAGCTCTGAATAAACACAATTTTCCTTCATTTATGTTGGGATTTTAATTAGACATTCTTTTCTTTAAACAAAGTACTGTATACTGTGACACCTTCACTACAATACAATTTTGCCGTTTCCTCCTTCTGTACTGAGGACAATTTAATCATGACACCAAGTAGTTAGTTAGTTCACAGCAACAAATCATCATATACAGTTATTACATGTGAAGGGCGGGTACGTGACTCGGCAAAAGCGTCCCGGTATACAGCATTTTAATCATCCTCGATACTCCAGGGGTTAAGCTCACTTTCGTTCTCTACACCCCTGGAATATGTCATAGCAAAATCGAAGGCTCAGTGTGTGCCACCTTGTGGCTGAGACAGGAAGACTAGTTTGATCCTTTAATGTACATCAAAAGAATCTCCCGGTCCCGTAACGGTAAAATAGACTCGCTTTGAAGTCGGGTGTCACTCCTTTGTTATCTTCAATGGACAGGTGTCAGCCTAGTGATTGGTTAGTTTTTTTTACCAGAGACCAATCAAATAGCTAGCTGAGTGTTTTCAATTTTGCTATGACCTATTCCAGGGGTGCAGAGAGCGAAAGTGATCGTAACCCCTGGAATATTGAGGAAATATTTTAATGTGTTATCAAATATGGTAATCACCTACTTAATCTAAGACTTACATCATCACTCTAGGTGAACTGTATACACTTCCACCCTTGAAAGACCTGGGACATTCCCTTGGTACATGTATAAGTCTATACTCCTAGCAATACCACACTGTCTTTATCACAAGAGGTTCTGTACAGACAAATACATTCACATATCTTCTTGCTACACATCCATATGACAGGTAAGATTTCACTGAAAACTTCACACTTATTTGACCTTTGATCTAATGTTAAAAGTGACTTTATGATTACAATGTATTGATAACCTTCTGTGGATGATGCAGATACATTGTACGTTTATCAAGATATTTTTAATAGTTTAAAATTATTGCCCTGGCAACATTTCACCGGAATTTTGCACTTACTTTACCACCCACCTTAAGGTCTGGGTAAGTGACCTAATTAAATGCAGTGCACGCCTTCTATGGATGCTGCATGGAAATTTGAAGTTTCATCATCAAGAAGAATCAGAAGAAGAACCAGTACTGTTACACTATGTCTCCCGTCATTTAAAGACGAGAATATTAATAACTTTCCAGGAATGTTTCTCTGAGTAGAATTGAACCAAAAAATAAAAGATAAACAGGCTATTTATAATATACCTGAACTAAAAAAAAAATGAACTGCTAGGGGACCAGTAAACAGGGCATAGGAGACAGCCTTGGCTGTCTTAATGAAGCTAGACTAACAGATTCTTACCCGACGCCTTCTCCATAGGAGATACCCTTGGCTGTCTTAATGAAGCTAGACTAACAGATACTTACCCGACGCCTTCTCCATAGGAGATACCCTTGGCTGTCTTAATGAAGCTAGACTAACAGATTCTTACCAGACGCCTTTTCCATAGGAGACACCCTTGGCCGTCTTAATGAAGCTAGACTAACAAATTCTTACGCGACACCTTCTCCATAGGAGACACCCTTGGCTGTCTTAATGAAGCTAGACTAACAGATTCTTACCCGACGCCTTCTCCATAGGAGACACCCTTGGCCGTCTTAATGAAGCTAGACTAACAGATTCTTACCCGACGCCTTTTCCATAGGAGACACCCTTGGCCGTCTTAATGAAGCTAGACTAACAGATTCTTACCCGACGCCTTCTCCATAGGAGACACCCTTGGCTGTCTTAATGAAGCTAGACTAACAAATTCTTACCAGACGCCTTCTCCATAGGAGACACCCTTGGCTGTCTTAATGAAGCTAGACTAACAAATTCTTACGCGACACCTTCTCCATAGGAGACACCCTTGGCTGTCTTAATGAAGCTAGACTAACAGATTCTTACCCGACGCCTTCTCCATAGGAGACACCCTTGGCTGTATTAATGATGCTAGACTAACAGATTTTTACCCAACGCCTTCTCCATAGGAGACACCCTTGGCTGTATTAATGAAGCTAGACTTACTGATTCTTCCCCGACGCCTTCTCCATAGGAGATACCCTTGGCTGTCTTAATGAAGCTAGACTAACAGATTCTTACCCGACGCCTTCTCCATAAGCTGTTTGGAGAGTTTGGATAGCTGTTCCGAGGCCCTGTAAAATACAACAAATCTAACATACAACCTTAATGTTTTGGCATAAAGTGTGCTCAACAAACCTCAAAACTGACACAAGAAAGGAAAGTGTTACAAAGCATCCCTATATTTCATTTGGCTGGTTTTAAATGAAGCAGGAGGACAAAGTACTATCTGGAATAAGGATAGATTTGGGATATACTGCAAAGTGATACACACGTGCAGGAACATTCTTCAACTGATCAAATGTTACGGCCCAACTCAAATTTGATGACAGAAACAGATCCTTGATTACCAAATAAAAGTTTACTCCAAAGCCACAAAAGATGTTGATTAACAAACTACTAACAATTACAGTTCTTCGGAAGATTTTCTAAACATATCTAACTAGTCAGATCACTGAATGATATTAAACCTCTATATAATGCCCCAAGTGATATTTGACACCATTTGTTGAGGTTCTCTTATCTCTTGATGTTAATAGTTCTTACACATTTCCCTCAATATATTGCCAAATTCCTATATAATGACTGCATTCTGCTTGATTCCACCAAGAACTGGCGGTATAAGGAGGTTTTACCGTCATTACTTACACATCATGCTGGTGTTTTAATGATTCGTTGTGTTTATTTAACATTTCATGCATCTCCATCAGCGTCTTGTGTTCCTGTTTTAGACAGAGTAACGACTTCTCAGAACTTTCATACCTGGAAAAAAATTAAAATTAAAAAAAATTAAAATAAAATTGGCATTTGGAAATCTTTTTTAAAATTGTAAGCATTTATAATGTTGCAACACCAAATCTGGTAATAATTCAGTCAACTACCAAAGAGTATTTTAAGTAAAACAACTCTTTCACAAACTGCAAATATATTGTACTCCTCCTTCTTGCTTAATCATACATGTTAGGATAATTAAGAAATGGAAATGTGTTTGGCTAGAAAAATATATAAAGAAAAAAAAGGTATCAAATTGTGGGGAAAAAGTCTCAATCCCATTAAGAATGGTGGCCAATGTTGGCCCTGAGTATATACACACAAAGAGTCTTGTTAGAACTGTTTACAATAGATGACATACTTCTCTGACAGCTCCATGTAGGCCACTGTAAGCCGTTTGTGTTCAGTCGCCACTTCTTCAAGTCTGTAAAATAATGTCATCAATTAAAACTCACACACAGTGGAAAATGTAAAGTTGACAGTTACCTTATAATCCTGGGACTGAACTACGATCTCACATATTGGGTACAAGTATAAAGTAGACATCCCCCATTCCTGGGGCTGAACTACGATCTCACATATTGGGTACAGATATAAAGTAGACATCCCCCGATTCCTGGGGCAGAACTCTTATTTGAGTGGGTAATATAAAATAGACAGACATATCCCCATTTAGGGGCAGCACTGTGATCCTAGTTTTCTTAATACTGTCACATCAATCATGATTGAAGCGTTTTTTAATTTCATTGATTTCCTAGGTAATCTTCATCCACGAATTCATTGGTCCACAAAGTAATTACAATATTCTCCATTTGAGTGGGTACTCTTAATCCACAAATTCATGTACCCGTGAAATGGTGTTTTGTCGTGAAATCATGAGAATATCTTATTTCAACATAGCTTTTACTACTGAAGTTACAAATACAATGTTGTCTAATTACCTTAGAAAACACTTCAAACTGTTATATTTTTACCTGGATAAATGTTTGTCTTTCCTTCTTTTAAAATCAGTTTTCCTCATACTAAATTTGCCCTGCTGTTATAAAATGTAAACATCAGACAGATATCAATACTGTGAGATATGAATGCCCCAGCTTCCATGCAAATTACTGTCATTGTTTGGCCAATTTTTATGAATATTATTTGTGACCTAATCCATTCAAAGTGTCTGGAGAGTGGTGACCTACTTGTGTTTTTCCTGGTTGACCTGTTCCAGCTCGTTCTGTAGGTGTTCCCCTTTCAGCATGACATCATTCAACTGTTCACGGTACTGTTCACTTCTCCTCTCCGAATCCTGAACCATGGACCTCATCTTGTGTGCCTACAACACCAGCATGGTTCACAAATAAAAACTCACATCGATTGTGTGCTTATAAGATTATCTTGATTCTCTTCAAATGTGTGTCTACAACATTACCATGGGTCATAAATACAAGCTCACTTCACTCTGATATGATGGAATTTTAAGAATTTAAAAATACTTCAGACAGCCATGATATGGGTCTTAAATTTCAACCGTGAACGGAAAACTACTAAAATAGTGGATACTGGAATATTTCCGACGCAGTTTGATTTTCACCCTTTTCACCCTCCGCAACAGTGGCAAATGTATTGTGACATAAAATATTGGTACTCAGCATACCTAATATAGTAACTATGTGTGAAAGGCGAAATTCAAAATGAGCGAATATGGAATTTAGCTGTGAAAGGCATATATTTGAATGGGGACTTGATGGGCCCCACAAAATGTAATGAACACTTTTTAATAGTGACATTCTTACTGGTGCAATAACTATGTGAACTATCAATAGTTATATTTATCACATAATGTACTGTATTATCCAGTGAATATACCCATTTCATATTTTTTTGCATATTAACCTATGTGATATGACCTATCAACCCTTTGATTGGTTGTAAGTTGCAATTGTTTCAATTATGACGTCATGCCTAGGACAAGTACATGCCGTCACAAACTTACGCACTGGAGTCAAAATGGCGGCTTTTACATTTCAAGGTTGCATGAAAATTGCCGTTTCACACGAATAAATGCCACAAATCTTGATTATGTGATAAAAAGGATCTTTCACTCCTTTTACATTGCATATGAAATTTATGAAACTCGTCACAAATTTTTCATTTTAGTTTGACAGAGGCTCGCTAAATTGATAAATTCTTAAACACGTTTCATAAATCTCATATGGAATGGAAACTCATGTAAGATCCTATATATATACTGTTTCATATACCTACGGTAGGGTGACCAGTAAACTGGTCAAGTTACTCACCTCAGCCTCATACTGCGCCCGGCGAGACCTGTACTGAGCGATGAGTCGGTCAGCCTGAGACAAAGCTAGGGCCTTAGCATCCAGTAAGTCCTGTAGCTGGTCCTCCTTGGTCTGTATAATATCAGTCAGTTATATCATATTCTGTACTTACAATACCATATGGACTAATAGAATCTCTCACCCCATTGGGGGTGAGATAGGGGAATCTCAACCCGAGGGGGAAGATTGTAAAGTTGCCAAACATGAGGTTTGCCGATTGTTTGGCAACTTAAGAATCTTTCCCCCAGGGTTGAGATTCCCCTATCATAGTTGGAGGGTTGGATTGTTATCTCTAGTTGATAAAATTATTTTAAATGATACCTGTGTCTCTTTCTCCATTCTCAAAACAACTACATGCGTTAAATATTATAGATGTTGATACAGGATAGCTAACAAATCTGTTTGAAAACTGTGTTTGGTAGCCCTACAATTCAAATATTCTATGAAACACCCAAACTGGTAGGTAGATTTACAAGTATTACCTGTAGGGACTGAAGCTTGTGTTCGTAGATATCAATGATCTCGGACGCCTTGATCTCGTTCATCTGTAATGATAAGTTAATGATATTATCAGTCCCATGTGAACTTTGTTTAATAAATTAACAAACAAAACTATACTGTATATTGGGAAATGTTTGTTGCAGTTTGACTTTCGCCTTTTTCGCCCTCCGCAATGAAGGTGAATTTATGATGGCAGCGAACATTGGTACACAACACACAATATATAGTAATGACATGTGAAGGGCGAAATCATCACTGGGCGAACTCATCACTGGGCGAACATGGATTTTATCAGCAAGTGGAGAATATTTGACTGGGCAAAAGTAGCCAGGTATAGTCTCACCCAAAAATAAATCTTCTCAATCCCAGGTCTCCAAAATAAATGTTATATCCACTGTTTGATTTTCTGTTTATAATATTACTTCCATATTAATTAAATTCTTTGACTTGTGCCCCAAAACAAAACCTGCAGTGCAGTCCTGTGTTTTCCTGAAATGATCCTTAAAGCTTAATATTTAGAAGCTATAAAGTCTAGCTATATATCCAACAGAAACATGGCAATGAATCCACTAAAATATGATTTAAATACCGTACAACGGTTCACTTTGAAGAGAAGCAATGTAACACTTATTAAGACCCAAAATATTTCTAACATTAGCAACTGGGCAATGCTGTTAAAACTATTGTACAACTTCATCAAAACTTCATCAATAACAAGTACTATTTGTAATGGGGACCATTACAGATGTCCCCCAAACACCAACGCAGCTATGTTCCAGTGCATGGTCATGGTCATTCATTTGAACAAACTTGGTAGCCCTTCATCCCAGCATGCTACAGGCCCAATATCATTTCCCTGGGCCTTTTGGTTATTGAGAAGAAGTTGTTTGAAGATTTTAAGACATCTGACCCCAGTGACCATGAAAGTGGGTCATGGTCATTCATTTGAACAAACTTGGTAGCCCTTCATCCCAGCATGCTACAGGCCCAATATCAGTACCCTGGGCCTTTTGGTTATTGAGAAGAAGTTGTTTGAAGAATTTAAGACATCGGACCCCAATGACCTTGAAAGTGGGTCAAGGTTATTCATTTGAACACACTTGGTAGCCCTTCATCCCAGCTAGCTACAGGCCAAATTTAAGTACCCTGGGCTTTTTGGTTATTGAGAAGAAGTTGTTTGAAGAATTTAAGACATCGGACCCCAATGACCTTGAAAGTGGGTCATGGTCACTCATTTGAACAAACTTGGTAGCCCTTCATCCCAACATGCTACAGGCCTAATATCAGTACCCTGGACCTTTCGGTTATTGAGAAGAAGTTGTTTGAAGAATTTAAGACATCTGACCCCAATGACCTTGAAAGTGGGTCAAGGTTATTCATTTTAACACACTTGGTAGCCCTTCATCCCAGCATGCTACAGGCCCAATATCATTACCCTGGGCCTTTTGGTTATTGAGAACAAGTTGTTTAAAGTAAAAAGTTGACGCCAGACAGGGTATATTGGTGTACTTGCCTCCTTTTGATAGCACAGATCTGATGCCAACTTTATATTGCTATCTGACTGAAATACCATGCCGAAGGCACCCAGCATAGCATTCCGCCCAGTCGCATTATACTGAAAACGGGTGAACCAGTTGTTGCCATTACCCTTAATGCTGAACGTTAAGCAGAGAAGAACAACTACCAATTTTAAGGACTTTGGAATGGCTTTGCATTTCTCACCTGGGCGAACATTCAACATTAAAGCCAAAAATGAGGTACTGCTAAGTGAGGCATTAGGAAATAAAGGTAGTTAGAAGTAGAGAGAAATATAAAGATCCCAGCTATAGCAGATTTATTTGGGTCGCTTTTGTGTCCCCAAGTAGAGGGCAAGAAAGCAAATCTTGCTAATTCTGCAGGGGGTTCCCACAATAGTCGCCTCTTACAATACATGCAGTAGGTAACAGCAGGTGTATTTTTTTCTTGATCCCCCAACCTGCAGGGGTGTTTTCAGAAATGTGTCAGGACAAAATTTTACGACGAGAAGAATAATAATTAAATAATAAGAAGGAAAAGAAACGGAGCAAAAAAAATATGTCCCCACACTTTGTTCGGGGACATAATTAGAACTATGGGAGAACTTTTGCTCTCAATATACAATGTAGGACATATTGGCAGATTTCTTCATCCATGACATGCTTGTTAAGATATAAGAATTTCTTCCAGTTTTAATATTAGTCACTAAAGTTATACTACTATTAGGAATTAGTGTTAGTAGCATACACACAAGACTTTCTTAAATATACAAAGCCAATCCTAACAGTCAGCAGTTTGGTTACATTAGAACCTCATTCAGTGGTCCAATCACTGTAAAATATTCCACTTTTGCTATTTAATACTTAAGCCAACAAAAATTGTGTTTAACAAGTTAGAAACTGCAGTATTAACAAGCCATTTGGATTGATAGGTCTCGCCTGTGCCCCGCTTTGACCTCAATGCACATATCAGAGACACTAGCTTAAATACAAAAACTCAATGTTGATGGAGATGCTGACAAAGTCATGAACCATGAAAGGTAGGCCGCACCAGCATTGGACACATGGGTTGAGATGTAATACCTAAGATGCAAGTATGGTCAAAGTTTGGTTGGTCTAGCACTTATACTTTCAGTGAAGCTAACTTAAACGCCAAACCTTTAGGTTGACGTTGCTGTTAATGCCACCGCCATTGCCGGAAAAGCAACACCTTAGACTCGCTTCCGCTACTTCGTGACAGCGAGACAAAATTCAACTTAAAGTAGTAATAAATTTCCTGTTTTGATGACTGGCTATGATCACACAACAAATTAGCCACTTAAATCACCCATAAACAATATACAGTACTTCCATTTGCATATTTTTCTTTGTTTCTAAAGGCTTGGATATGGGAAAATTGCATTTAGCAATCAGCTGACAAACTCCTATCCACCAAACTTCAGGCACTGATGACACGCCAGTCGCACAAGAGGCATAAATTTGACCCCTGTGACCTTGAAAGTGGGTCAAGGTCATTCATTTGAACAAATTTGATGGCCCTTATCCCTTTATGCGGGGCAAAATATCACCATATCCCCTTGATTATTCTGAAGAAATTGTTTTTTTTAAAAAGGTTGATGCTGTTTATGGGCACCTTCAGGTAGATGAGCTAAAAATTAATACAAGTTTTCTTCACAGAATGATACAGATTATTTCAACTTTGTAACAAATTATTGATCAATATGGACACATGTGTAACAAAGTCAGTAACAAGTGACTAGATTGTTCACCACATAACAAGTGACTAGATTGTTCAAACACGTTATTAAAAACCATCACTCATTTGTGCAATCTGATTAAAATCATCTGTTACATGGCTCCGCCTGAACATCTGAATGTGCCACGGTCAGGGTCACGTTCAAGTGACATTTAGATGAACCAATCAGAGGCACGCTGGCAAAAGTTTGCCAGCGAATCGGAATATCATGGTTGATAGATAAATAGTGAGGGGTATCAAACAGATTAGTTTTCCAAAACAAATATGGCGGCGGTAACTGACGTTTCTACGACGCCAAGGAAAACGTACCCATTGGGTAATAATTGCGTAGGCAACACCGCAATACAGTCTTTCTTCTCTATTATAAAGCTTCGAATATCTTTTTCTGTTCGGGTTTCAGACAATCAATCTCAAATAACTTCAGAACACCGCGGCACACTCAGATGTTCAGGCGTAGTACAAAGTTAACAGCGCCCTTTTGCAAAAGGGTCTCTGATTGGTCAAAACTTAATGAGTATTTATTAATATAAAGGTCACCTGAACGTGACCCTGACCGCGGCACACTCAGATGTTCAGGCGTAGTACAAAGTTAACGAAGCCATGTAACATATGATTTTAATCAGATTATCATTTGTGCACAGCAAGTCAGTCAGAGACGGAGGATACTGATACCTGATATCTATATAGGGCCTAAATTAAAATATTGTTTGTTTCCCCTTTATCGACCCAAACATAAATCATGGGTAGGTAGGTAGGGAAATTATTATATCTATTTTTTTTTGGGGGGTAGGTAGGTAGGGAAATTATTAT
This sequence comes from Mizuhopecten yessoensis, assembly GCF_002113885.1. Classification (NCBI taxonomy): domain Eukaryota; kingdom Metazoa; phylum Mollusca; class Bivalvia; order Pectinida; family Pectinidae; genus Mizuhopecten; species Mizuhopecten yessoensis. The sequence continues at coordinate 2,136,823 of NW_018406397.1, forward strand.
ATTTTTTTTATTTTTTATTTATACTGTAAGTAGTTACTTAAAAATCAAACAGAATACCAGTAGTACAAGCATAAAAAAAATGATCTTATTTTAAACAATTAACAAAAATATAAAAAAGATGTCTTTCTGGAAAATGTCAATAAAATAGTTTGGGTAGGGGATATTTTGGTGGGTAGGTAGGTAAAGGGGAAACGAACAATATTTTAATTTAGGCCTAGCCGATGTGATATACCAATACACTGTCCAATTAGACTTACGTACCTAGTACCATAAGATACCGATATACCACCTCAGAATCTGGTATGCCATAATACCATTAAAATTAGATTAAGTGGTCTTGTACACCTATACAATTAGATATACCTAAAAAATAAAGTACAACAGACAACAGTATATTCTGATTTATCTTGGACATCTTGTATACCTGTACCATTAGATGTACCCAGGTAAATCGGAGCAGTCTGGTACACCTATTTGAAATTTAAAGATAATTTTTTTTGTACAGGTTTTATTTTTGCTATCATCAATACACAAAAAATAAGACAACTACAAAACAATATTCTGCTATAAATCTGGAAAGGTTGGGAGAAAAAACGACGCAAGAATTACCAAATATTCAATAAAAATCTAAAACCTTGAAAAACGAGCATTCTGTGGGTATTGATGAATCGATACATGTCCTCTACTGGCGCCCCCAACAGATACAGCAAACAAGATATTGCAAGGAACAATGTTTTCTAAAACACAGTAAAGACAATGCGGAACAATCGAATGCCCTTACTTTCCCAATATCATGTCCTTTAATAATGTATTTGTTATATTCAATAGGTGAAGCAGGTTTTAGACTTTGGCCAAGATAGTAAAGTCAAAAACATGTCCAAAATTTAAAAGAAAAATCAACTGTCACTTAACAACATCACAATGCTAGACCCTAAACTATCTCTGTAAATAAAATCAGCATCCTAACACTATTATTAAGTGTCAGAACGGTGAGTTATTACAAAACTTCAACCAAAGGTAATGGAGGACAATTGACGGACAGACAGACGAAGGGACGCAGACAAAACCTATAGTCCCCCTCGGTTTCACTGTTGGGGACCAATAACTAGTAAATAGTAGCTGGTAGTTTATAATAATACTTTTTGTCTTGATATTGGACTTCTAGGCATACCTGTTCAGTATAAGTAATTGTCCCACTAGACAAATGATTGGTCCCTTTAATATCCAAATGGAGTGACACGTTACCGTGACATACCAGGTGTTGTTTTTTATGTAGAGAGTAGGCATGAGTATCAAGTATTTCCAAATTCACCTTATTGCAGACATATATTTTCTTCTTAATAATCTGCAATCCTTTATTGCTTCAGAACGAATTCTGAGCAATATATGATATTTTGACTTTACTACATGAAACTAAAATCAATGAACTATAATTAATTTTTTTAAACAAACAACTCTGTATAAAACTGAACAATATTTAAGACAAATAATAAATTTAAACCCTAAACATGCACAATGCCGACAAATGCAAACACAAACATCAAAGCAAACCTTAGGTTAGATACTTACATTAACATGGCCTTGAAAATAGGTCTGTTAATATCAAGGGTCATTTTCAATTCAACATAAATCATGGAGCAGAGTTTGGAACAACTTTCCAACATAAGATTTCTTTTTAATTGTGGAAACTCTCTTCTTCATGATATGTTGAGCTTGTTCTTGCAAATGATAGTCTACCAGAATAGAAGTTGATGTTGTGACAATGAGAAAAAGTTTATAATCACAACAGAAGTTAAGGACAGCGAAGGATTCATTGTTTATAGGTATATATCTGTTTACCACAACATAATGAGAAAATATGATTTTTTTTCGTTCAAAAATATACTTTTTTAAGATTGTGCATTGTTTGTCTTATACATGAAAATTTTGATTCGTAAAAGGAACAACAATAGATATATAGCAGAATTAAGGCTGGAGTTTACCTATATCTATTACGGGGAAAGTTACTTCCTGGCTTTAAGAGCTGACATAGGGTAGAAAATGTCTTTAATTGAAAGTACACTATTCACATTCATACTAAATATATATCTATGGAAAATGCCAGATTTACCTAATTCACCCCTGAAAACACATTTGAACTCTTCCAATTCAAAGGTTTGAATAGTTCATTGTGAATTTTCAGGGGTTAATGAGTTAATCAATATCATTCTGAATTCCATCGAGCAAAATCTCTTAAAAAAACTTATGACATATGAGTGCTCTAATCTAGAAATATATTGAAACACATGGTGCATATAAACAGTGCACACCTACATTAAGTACATAACGAGTCCTGGAGATTCTTACCTGTAGTCCTGACTGCATCCTCTCTATAATGGAGTTGATGGAGGCGTCCTGGTTCATGGGATCCTGTTTCTGACAGTGGTTGCCTAGGGGCATATTTTCCTTGTTACGGTACTGTGTTACAGCCAGAGGTTTAGGCTCCACCTGTTGCCACCCCAATGTTGGACTGGCAGTGAGACGCTCATGTTGACGGGTGTTATTAGCAGCTATAGTATCTCCCAATCTACAACCACACACATCAAGTCAACTGAAACTTGTGTTAACCCTATAACTGTATAAGACCATATAACTGTAGTGGGAAAAGTATATGCCCCTCTGGTAGTACCAGTAGGAAAATATAAGGCTTACTAATTGAGCATGAACACAAAAATTACATTTTAAATTATAATACAACAGTTTACCCCTTCGGGAACCTCAAAGGTGCCTGATTCATACTCGGAACATCTTTAGGTTATATGTAATTCCAGTGGGGAATTTGGAACGCCTTTAGGTTTAATGCTATTACTGTTTAAAAAGGAAATCTATATCTGAGTTATCCAAGAGCTTGTAATTAGCGCCTGGTATATTCCGACAGAAGCAAGATACACAACAGCCCTCCTAACAGAGGTCAAAATCTGGGACTGAAACCAAAATTAATAGTCCCCACTGGAGTTCCCCCAGGGGTGACTAAAAATTTGATATTATACATTCACTATACGTACAGTACAACTGGGAAGCTGTCTAGGGTCGAGGCTGTGGTGATCATTTGAAGAGCTGTCTGGACCCGTGACCGATCTGGACTGGTCATCCCCGCCGACAGAAATGGTACCAGGCGACTGTCCTGATAATAATTAATTATAATGAAATGCAATATCAGAATCAACCGATTTTATACTAATGCATAAAAAGTGTAAACTAAAACAGAACCACGCCCAAAATATCCCACTTTATGATAGGAAATAATTCAGAATTGAATATAGCCTGCAACATTTAAATGAATTCCCTTTCATCATTGCTCACACATAAATGTTTTGTTATCAGAATTTATCAAAAAACTTCATTTATAACACCAAAAATTTAAATGCAGCCAAATAAATCTTGAGTACCAGTATACAATATTACATTATTTCAAATATCCTTTTACCTGTAATGTGGAACAGAAGAGTGCGTCCACATCAGGAAGACTTCTCTTCAGCTTCTCCATTAGCTCCAATCCACATAACACAACGTCTACACCATACTCACTGTAAATGAAAAATGTATGCTTTATCAGTTTAGGACGAAAAAATATCTCAATGTGGAAATAAATTTTACTGCAGTATTCGTAGCATTATAAGGATGTTACCTTAACCCCTTGTAGCATAGACTCGGCACGTTGTGTATTGTTTTAGTTACAACTTACGATACATCTGTCTATAAAGCTTCGTAAAATAAATTCAGTCATTTAGAAGTTTGTGCCTGGACAAGCATCTGAATGAGTTGACCTTTGATCCCTTTACCTTGACCTTTGACCACAGACTTGATTGGTATGAGACATACAGTGGTGGTACATATGTGAACAAAGTTATATCAGAATATCTGCAGCTAATCTAAATCTATGATACGGATACAGAATTTTATGACATAGTTATGGAATGTTGACTACTGTATCCTGGGAAACTTTCGCCCAGTCAGACTTTCTCCCTTCACATTCAATAACTATGTATGTTAAGGGCGGATTGGTCGAGTGGTTAACACTCTGGCTTTCCACGCATGCGTCCGGGGTTCAATCCCCGAAGTCGTCGTACGCATGGGCATTCAGAGAAAGTGTTTTTCTCCTGCTCCAACAACCCAGGAGGAGACTAAAATGGTCTAGGGTGGATGTTGCAGTATCTGTGCTGTAGCATTCAAGTGAGGTGTCNTATTGGTCTGGGGTGGGTGTTGCGGTATCTGTGCTGTTGCATTCAAGTGAGGTGTCACTATAAATGGTGCCGTTGGAAGCACGGTCCCACTACAAACACAACACATTATGACTCCAGCACCCACGCAGGCATACACACATAGGGAGATAGTAATAGCGCCTGATAAGACAGCTCTTGCGAATTCCTCATAATTGTATATTTATGTACTGTAAAGCGCTTAAGAGTGGCTTATGTTAGCTAGATAGGGCGCTATATCAAATGCTGTATATTAGAATTATTATTATTATGTTGTTGTTAATGCCTTAATTATGAAGGACGAAACAGGCGAAATTAAACTGCAGCGAAAATTCCCCAGTATACAGTATTTCTTCTGACCTTGACCTTCAGTTGATGATCATGAAAAAGTTTTACATTACTGTAACCTTGAACTATGGAGTAAGGTCAGGGGCATTCAAATGACCTGTGACATTCAACAATCTCAAAAGTCTAATAACATTCACCCTGAAATTTGGAAGCTCAAAATGTATGTTACATAGACATATCCTTTTACCCTGAAGATTCAAAGCCGGTTTTTGGGGAGTCAAAAACATGCTCCCAACGGTCTACTGAAATCTCTGGGGTGATAAAATCAGTATCTGACCAAATGTTTAACAGGGATACATCTGTATACAAAACTTCATAAAATACAGAAGCAAATTATAAGCTTTAGTCCAGGTGCCAAATGAAGGACAAAACAGTTGACTTTCATATGTTAATGCAACCTTGACTTTTAACTAAGAGTCATGAATGTGACATGTGTGAGTTCTTGTCTGGTAAAACATTAGAATGGCCAGACAGCGGATCCCTGTATGTGACCTTGACCTTTGAGTGATAGATGTTGAGCTGCAGATGACCAATAATTCATGAAAATGTGGATGCTTTCATGCTTGATTTATCACAAGATATTGTAATAGACTATCAGACAACGTTGTGAACCTCACCTCCAATCCTCATCAGGGGAGACCACTTTGTTACAGCGAAGCGCCACCCTATTGTAGGTAAACTGGTGTTCCAGCAGACCCGAGAACAGGCTCATGTCTACCATCTTACACAGCTTCTTCTTGGTATCCTCCTCACCAGCGAACACTGAAAGGAGGGGCAATAGTGTCAACATAAAAAAATACTTCAATTACTCATAAAAAATCTTACACAGCTTCTTCTTGGTATCCTCCTCACCAGCAAACACTGAAAGGAGGGGCAATAGTGTCAATATAATAAAATCTTACACAGCTTCTTCTTGGTATCCTCCTCACCAGCGAACACTGAAAGGAGGGGCAATAGTGTCAACATAATAAAATCTTCAATTACTCATAAGAAATCTAAAATTTTAGTGGAAAAAACACTTGACCAACATATATTACAAACACTTTTTATATGTAATTACTGACATTCTCAGGTCAGTCTTTTCGTGAGTTTAATATATATTTTAGCACCTTTAGTTGATGTACAGTAGGAGAAGGATTATTTATTTGGAGGAATTCATAAGTCTAAATACAAGTGCCTGTGCTCTGTATGGTTTTATTTTGTAAGCCTAAAACCTCAATGTTTTCAATTTTCCCAACCTGTATTTATTGTTGCAAGGAGAATTTAAACGCTTCATTTTATTGGCCCTGTAGCTATGTACCTGTGAGGAGCTGTATGACCTTCACCATCTTACAGCACTTCCTGCGTGACTCTGCATGTTCACGGTCGGGCGGGTCTTGTAGGCCATGCAGCACGGTGGGAAGGACGAGATCTGCGTGGATCGAGTAATGTACCCTCGTGTTGGAGTAGATCAGTTCCTGTACAGTAGCATATCAATGTCACAGAAAAATCCAAGGATTTAGTAATCTTGTCTCTTCATTCATTTTGGTGATTAAAAGGTTGGAAGTTCTTGATTTGAAAAATAATTGATGTTCTTCATGTACATGAATATAAGAATAAGATCAAAACTGGACATAAAGGCTTATCTTAAAAAAATGGCAAGTCAGTACTCTAATACCATCAGGAATCAATAGATAACAGTGAATAAGAGATTTGATTTGCATTTCATCACAACAAAAGAAAAGAAACGATCATGGGTAATGAAATTTATAACTCTAGATGATGACTTGCCTCATAGAACTCGGTGAGGAAGTCCAGTGCATACAGGGGAGCCTTATTGTGAGAGTCGGTGGACTGACCAGCCCAATGGACTGCGGCAATCAGTGGCTCCTTCACCTCAGAGACTGGCTGTCGAAGGGACTGTGTCACGTACTCATTGTCGTGGAGTGGAGACGTGGCCAGGACACACTTACAGATTGTACTCCTCAGTCCTTCAACGCGGCAAAACAACAGTAAAAGCTCAAACACCTGGAATCAAACATAAATAAGAAGTGATTTTTGTAAAAGAGAGTTACAGAGTCCCTCAAACTATTAAATCTACAAAAAAGTACTCAAGTTAGAACTGTCAATTTTTATACCACATGCTATGGAAGACATCTTTGTTGTCTGATTGAAAAAAATATGCCTATGAATTATTATAGCATCTGTTTTTAAACTGACAATTTAATTTGCTTGTGATTCACATTTGCTTTTGTCTCATAATCTTGGTAAAAAATAAAACATATTAATCATATTCACCATCATTTGTACACTGCCTACATGATAATGTTACAATTACTGCATACATTTGTAAACATCAAAATATCAGCATACCAGGTACCTCCTTACAGGTATATAGATTTACAAAATGTTAAACAAAATGTTTTCAAAATGTATTCGATAAAAAGATATAACAAATTAATATGTTCCACCAGGCCTAATAATGAACACATACAAAGCTTACCTTAATTACTGACTCAGGTGTACTGGCTGCTATGAGATTTAAAATATTTTCCAGACAAGATCCCAACCTGTCAAATCTGAAAGACAGAACAATCCAACATTTCACAAGACTTTCCTACAAATTCAAGTTTCAACAGCATAAAGATTCACAAGGCAGAAGCAAACACCAGACTTATTTTTCTGTGTTTATTCATTTTCAACCCAGTAATTGTACTTTCTATATAGGAATGTGTCAATCCACCAGTTGAGTATACAATGATCAAATTACAGGAAAATTAGAGTTATCTCCCTGGTTATATTACTGACCTTGTTTTTAATACCAGGACAATTTAACAATGATATTGTAAGAGTAATAAGCTCAGACTATTTTTGCCCAAAACAACCAGAAAACATCAGTTTGTAAGACATGAATTCAACCTTGCCCTAAAGGCAGTAAACGAATGGCAATGAAACTTTGGACAAAATAAGGATGGTTGACCTATAAATAGCAACAGTATGGTGGTGAAAATCTTACAAAATGAAGTTTGTAGAATTGTCACACTGAATCACAATACTACAGAATGGGACAGACATCAGCAACAATGCATGCCCCAAACAATTTATATGGTTGAGGATAAAGTTTCACTTTTACAGCAAAATAAAAACCCACAAAAACCACAAACTTGCATATATACTAAACTTGTAATTTAATAGCAGTATTGGTGTAATATTGTCATAAATTCATACTCCAGATTACAAAATAATGAAAGTAATATAATGTTAGGTATGAAAACACTGTCATGATTTCCAGTCGTCAATGATTATATTCAGAGTATGAGCACCTCGTAAATTGTCATGTTCCAGTGGATATTATTGTGAGTATCAGAACTTTGGGTATTGTCATTATTTCAGGTTGTAAATGATAATAGACAATCAGTGATGAACATGATGTGAAAGGTCATTCTGACATTGTTTTAACAGTGCAATACCTTGACAAAGACTGCTGTATCTTAGGATTGCGTAGGAGATCCCGAAACAGGTCAACAGCATACCCTCGTGTTACACCCGTGTCACTCTTCATCAGAATGTTGAAGATCATCTGAAATGTCTGGTTGATGTTCTTAGCATTCAGAATCTGAAAATGAACAAAACAGATATTTGTTATTGACAATTATATCAAATAGCTCAATATTGTATACAAAATCTTCAGTGTCAAAATTCAAGAGGAAAAATACACAATACTTTTTAGTGTACTACTGATTAAAAACTACATATTTATACATTGACTGATATGTTTAACACAAACGGAACTTATGCAGTGGCCCTGCGATTGTACCAAATTTGCGGCCAATAAATTGAAGCTGAATATACAACATAATACCCCATGTCAACCTCAACCTATGCGGAAGAGTGTGGTTTGCCTGCATGTTAATTGAGTCAAAGTGACATAACTTTTCATCTTTGATCTACTTTTCCTTAAAATGATATTCATACCATAACTCCATAGCGTGATTAAATCAATGGTTCCATCTATCATTTGACCTGCTTATTTTTGTTTTCATGGTAAAATGATGATCACACATCAAACAAAAACTTCCTTGGTTGAATAAAAAAATAAAGTTGCTCCTGACAAAAATATACCCAAGTACCTAACTTGATTATTCTTTTTAACTAGTGCTGGGTCAGCGGTCAAAATATACATGTAATTTGCAGTGACCTACTTCTGGTTGGTAATACCCTGTCTTCAAATTTTTGATGTTCATGCTGCAGAAACCATTCAGACGGATGGATACTGGGACAAATGTACAAGGTGAATATCTAACTAAAGATATTATTTTTAATTTCTCATTTTAGACATCATTTTCATGTAATATCTAACATATACAGATAAAAGATATCTTCTTTAATTACTTCCTTGATCATCCTAAACCTAATATATATACATACCTTACCACCCAGGTCCTCCTGTAGAGACAAACTGGTGATGATTGACAAGGACAAAATGATGACCGTGAGGTTTTGGTCAGACAGATACGACACCAACACTTTATACAGGGCTTTAATGTTTTCCTGGAAATCAATACATCAGACAATCTCTTTACATGGCACCTTTGTCACTGACTTTCTAATCGTTTTACAAAAATAACTACAATACATTAATAGAGTTGCTTATTCTATCTCATGTGTTTTATTTTTAGAGAGTAAGTAATAAATGCATTAAATTTTAAGAAGATGACATTCTGAGACACTTGAAGAGTTATAAATCATAGGTAAGTACAATTAAAATATTTACAGAACATAAATATATACATTGACTAGGATAAGTATGAAATGAAAGTTTTGAGAAAATTTGCGAAACATATTGTATAAACTTTCTGCAGCAGAATATTGTTAAAGGAACGTATCTCTGTTGTCTTCTTATATTTCTAACAAATAAATGACCTCTGACTTGAAAATTCCTTTTTGTATTAAAACTTGTTATGATCTTTTGTGAAAAATTGGTGTAAGAATCTGTTCTATATTTACTTCATAAAGCTAGCTGAGATCCTTCAATTCAGCTGTAGTTTTTATAGCAATGGAAAAAACATAATGGTATGTGTATAGAGTTGATACAGTGCCTTAGAGTTAGTCTGGACAAAAGTTTTTTTCACAAACAGACAAGATTGGAGATGGAACATGCAAGCTAATTCCAGTATGCACTTACATAACAAAATTCAGTTGTGAGCAAGAACTTTATTACTACATCTGTAATTGGTACTCACAGAGTTTTTAAGGTATGATTGCACAGCAAAGTTGTCCCGGCAGAGATTGACCAGCAGTCCTAGACAGGGGAGGGTGAGTTCTAGGACAGGCCCGTGTCTGTAGTACACAAGTTATAGAGCTATATTCACAGACACGATATACATATATAATATATCGTACAGCCATATATAGATAGCTGTATTCAAAGACACGATATACATATATAATATATCGCACAGCCATATATAGATAGCTGTATTCACAGATACAATATACATACATAATATATCGCACAGCCATACACAGAGAGCTATAGATACGATACTCAAAGTATCACATTGGAAATACAGCTAATGTTTGTTCGTCTTTTAAAACTTGTATGACACAATGATGGCTTGGATAAAGATATAGAATCTAAAAATATTTCACACAAGAATAAAAATATTTAAAAACAAATTGCAGATTCAACTTTTTCTTTGCTTTCATCGGCCATATATACATAATACTGGCCAATACAGCTACTGAATAATTGTATAGAAGTTCTCATGCTGACACTTTGCAAAATATTCACTGTGGTACACAAGAGTTAAAAATCTGAAACAAATTTATTGCCAAATGTTTTACAACAAGATGGTCAACAGTCAAATTTCAGGTACCTTTTTTGGTCACTTGCAAATGCTCACAAGTGAGTAAAAAAAAAACCAAGCAGTTCAATCAGACAATGAAATTGTAGATTTGAAAAGCAATACATTATTCCTATAAATTATCAATACACTTATACAAAATATGACAAATAAAAGAGGGTATTAAAGTTGAATTAATTACAAAATAATCTGTGCTGTGTGACTAGTGGGAAACATACTATATATAAAAAGGTTAAGCTGAACTTGCATTATTAACTAGTGGGAATGATGCTAAAGGTTAAACTGAACTTGTCTTATTAACTAGTGGGAATGATGCTAAAGGTTAAACTGTCAGAACTTGCCTTATTAACTAGTGGGAATGATGCTAAAGGTTAAACTGAACTTGCCTTATTAACCAGTGGGAATGATGCTAACTGTTAAACTGAACTTGCATTATTAACTAGTGGGAATGATGCTAAAGGTTAAACTGTCAGAACTTGCCTTATTAACTAGTGGGGATGATGCTTAAGGTTAAACTGAACTTGCATTATTAACTAGTGGGAATGATTCTAAAGGTTAAACTGAACTTGCAAGATTAACTAGTGGGAATGATGCTTAAGGTTAAACTGAACTTGCATTATTAACAAGTGGGAATGATGCTAAAGGTTAAACTTACCTTGCCTTATTAACCAGTGGGAATGATGCTAAATGTTAAACTGAACTTGCATTATTAACAAGTGGGAATGATGCTAAAGGTTAAACTGACCTTGCCTTATTAACTAGTGGGAATGATGCTAAAGGTTAAACTGAACTTGCCTTATTAACTAGTGGGAATGATACTAAAGGTTAAACTGAACTTGCATGATTAACTAGTGGGAATGATGCTAAAGGCTAAACTGAACTTGCATTAAGCCTGTTTACAAGTGTACATTTTTAAGGTTGCTTGGTTCAAGCCAACATGTGCTTACATTTGTTTAACAGTGAATGTTATTGTGCTTACATTTGTTTAACAGTGAATGTTATTAAGTCCTCCATGTAACTTTCCTGGAAGTTCATTTTGTGTCCATAGGTCACCTTCTGGAGCAGGCTCAGACACTGGAAGAGTAAAACAAAAGCCTCTTGAATCATTTACTGTCAGAATAATATGATTGATTAAGAGCCTTAATACTTGATGTTAACACAAATATCACACTCATACATAATGAAATGTATATAAAGATTAGACCAACATCAAGATTTAAAAAAAAACTTCATACAAAATCAGCCAATGAGATCTTTTATATGTGAATTAATTCTTGATTTTCGTTTTTTTCAAACAATAAACAAAAAAGATGTCAACCAAATGAAAAGGTGATGCAGCAGGATGACTACCATATAAGTACTGCACTTAACAATATTTCAATTTCATGACATTTGTAAGCATTTTTTTTTTTAAATATGGACCTTTAATGTAAAAGTATAACTGTACTATAAAACACAAAATCTTCGAGATAATTCATATACTTAAAAAGTATTAAAGCAATCCTTCCAGAGACTTGCAGCCTATATAGCATTTCTACAGTAAAAACATAAGGTCCTTACAATTGTCAAATTGTAACAGTATCTGGGTAAATCTTGTGTGTTTATACGATTTGAAAATTAACTAACTCGAGTTATATAAACACGATAACCAACTAACACTTGTTGGGGAACCTCTTTTAACCTTACTTCAACATGATAACCTTTATAGGTAACACAACCTTACCTCTGTTGATACCTAAACAATATTTAGTACACATGATAACCTCTATAGGTAACACAACCTTACCTCTGTGGAGAGTATGTCCCCAGCTGTACCCTGTGTTTTAAGAATCCCCGCCAGGGCAGGTGTCAAATGGAACGCATCATGTAAACATTGTCTGATCTCATCATCTGTGGCTGCAAACACAATGTATACCTTGCATAACACCTACATAGGATAACTTAGGTATAGCTAATTAATCATATGCTTTATTCTACTCTTTGTTCTTCTAACAACAAAAATCTTTTAGTGAAAAAATATTTATACTTAGAAATGCATTTTTTTGGTTTTAACTTCCACTAGTCTGACCTAAATTTTCATGATAATATAGAACATTTTCACCGGCCCCTTTATTAAATCTACTTTTCCTAAGTATCAGCCTAGTGGAATTGTGAACCCAATATTTGCAAAGTTTAAGAGAATACAAGAATCAGAATGTCTCTTCATAACCTTTTAATACTTCAACAGATCAACAACACAAACTAGAGTTCTTGCACATACTGTATCATGAACTGTTTCTTACCAAGATTCTGAAGAAGTGTAATACAACTCATCAGTAGTGAGGGCTTGGTGTGAGGGTCACACAAGATATCTATGACTGTCGTCAAACATTCTGTTGGCTGCAAGTTTTTTGGATTGAAAAACTTCAAACTCTTCCCAGAATGTGGAACGGTAATTCCTATTAAAATCTGGAAATAGAAAAAAAATAAAGAACTGTTAGTATGTATATTAACACAGAAGTATATGAAACATGTTCTCTTGATATGCTTTAGAATGACTAATTAAAAGAATGCATCTTAACATAAGTAAAATTAGTCAAACTTCACAATTGTAGATGTACTGCATTGTAGATTTAGTCTTTGATGAAAGGCTATGTTACTATACTCTGTTCTAGAGTTGAGTGAACTATTTAGTTTATCTGTGACCAGGGGCTCAACAATTTCTTTGTCATTCCTGGGCCCAGATTTTTTTCAACCCAGTAAGTCTGGGACCTGAAATGATTTTTGTAGGTCTGCCAACAATAGAAAGGTCAACAAATATTATTAGTTAAAAGTAAACTCTATTTTGAAGATTGAAACAACAACTTCAATTATGACTAAGTGCTAAAGATGGGGCATTTTTTGACAACTTGCAATTGGTAATATGTAGGTCCGACAGACTTTTTATCATATTTTTGGCTAGGTCCGCTAATCATTGTTTGGGGTCCCAGACATCTGACTTTTTTATTTCAGCCCCTGCATGACTGATTCAGTAACAGTAACTACATCACACAATTTAATGCAGCTCTTTACTATAAAAAGGTAACATTTAGCATCAGACACACCAAAATTTATCTTATCTGAAAAACTGAAACATATTTGGAATAAAACTCATCAGTTTGGTATGAATGATAAAGGCTAGTTTGTTTTGAACACAGGAATTGAAAACTTATTGAGCCAGCTTTTGAAAACGCCATGTTTCGTTAGCAAAGAGTGCAAACATTTAGCCTTTATGTAAACTGAAACATGTTTTCAGAGAAGTGCTTTATATAACAATACGAATCATGAATCGAACCAAATACTTATCGGACACAGAAGACTAACTGACCTCAAGCTGCTGTTGAAGGTAAAAACAATTTTTGTCTGCCTTATGGTTGAGGTACTGGTTAGCTGCAAATATCACAGACTTCACAACAGATGCTGCCTCCATTTCAATTGGTTGTTTCTCTAAACCTTGTGCAGCTGAAAAAGCAATGGAAATATTTTATTATTATACAATGTAAAAACATACTAATATTTTTATAAAGCTACTGAGCCTGTAATCTTTAAATCAAATTAAAAAACTCTTGAAACAGGTTTTACATAAACTGATCAAATTCACTTAACTAAGTTTCAACTGGGATATACTGTACTGGTGACGCAAGCAATAGAATGGGATATTCATTTCACAAAATCTTTGATATACAAAATTGTATATCAATAACTGTATAACATAAATTCTTACTTGGAACCCAGATTTTTAAAAGACTAGTGCCAACACTAATGATCTTTCTTTTTTTGGGAGGAGGGGATAATGTCATTACTGTTCCATAGTAAATGATGACTTTATGATGCGCTGGAATACTGTAATAGGAGACAGAATGATAAAAAAACCACAGATGGTCTGAATTTAAAGACACAACAAATGAAACAGTCATTTTAGCATCACTGTCACATATAAATACACTACCCCATACTTGCCAACTCTCCCTATTTTGGTGGCAGACTTCCGATTTCGGAACCTATTGAGCATTTTTAACCAGTGAATTTGTTATATTATTCCTTTTTTCTAAGATCTGCATGATGATTTCATCTGCAAAGATGTCATTTAAAAGTTATTTATTCCCTAAGGATCCGGAGTTCATACACATATTTTTATTTATGCTTTTAATTCTGAGCATGCTTATTCTCCCCCAAGGAAAATTTAAAAACTACGCAAGTATGCTGCCATTATGAACCAATAGGTACGTATACATAACATGGTCATTGGGACTTGGTGACATTGGTGATGTCTTCTTAATTCACCTCTCCATTGTGACATCCTTCCACAGTTACACATATCATATTTTATAAATTACCAGATCCAAAAAGCAGAAGCTAGATGGTACTTTCTCTTAGTGACCGTTTAGCAGTGTTAGAACTAAATGGTAGACCAATAAACAATGACCATGAAAAACATTCAAATAAAAAAAACATCATGGAATGCAACTGAACTGTAGGCCTAAACAGTCTTAGATCATCATCAGATATGTAAAATGGATGATAGACTTTAGTATCAACTTTGTACTTCACATTAAGCCCAAAATCAACATCAGGTTAATAAAAAAACATTTGGATAAGGAAGCAATGATTTAGAGCGATATGGTATTCACAAGTCACATATTATGATGCCTGTCAGATTTTATTGTGTATCAAAGTCGACTCATGAAAGAACGGTTTTAAAAGTAAAAGAAATCAACGACTGCCTGACGTTCCGTAACAAGTGCTTGCATGTAAAAATAGCTTTGTTTACACTTAGAAACGTCCAAATTTCTTCGTTTCGTAAGGATAAACTCCCTTTTGCTATATATAATGTGAATGTATAAGATGGATCTTGGTAATTGATTCATACATTTTTTCGATCAATGACTTAAGACTAAAAAATTCTCATGAAATCCATTTCTTCTTTTCAAATTCCATCTTCCCCGGGTGCCGCCATTTTGGAACATTTCAAACTTCGCGGGGTGTCTTTTTCCGACAACAAACTATAATTCATGCCATGAAGTAAATCTTAAGTAAATATTAAAACATCATATGTTAAAATGGAAATATTAAAACAATCATATTTCATTTTTATATTCCGATTGGAAAATATTTGATGAAATAGTTACTGCCCACAATGCACCCGCAAACATGTCTGCGCCCATGATAAACAACACATGAACTAACTATTCACCATATATATTCTGAACTCAGTAAGTATGAAACTTAACACACGTTAAAAATATTCCAATATTTTACACGGTCAAACTAACCTTTTTGATGGTAAGTAGTCCCTGAAGGCGTGGAATTAGGTTACTTATCAAAGTCCGGGGTAAAAGCTAAAGAAAACGAGGGGGAAATAAGCCCTTCCTGCGCTAGAAGTGCAAACTCTGCCCCTCCCCTTCCGCCACCCCTTTACAACTATACCTTGACATACATTTCACATGTCGATGGTTCTGCCTTCTAAATCTTGGTAACTAAGTAAAAGCTGAGAAGTGCTTCATAAATTACACACCTACTACCTAGTACTAATATTAATATACCCAATATATAAAAAAAATCTCTCGTCGTCAGAAAGCTACGTTATCGCAGCTAACCTACTACCTAGTGCATTCTACTGAACGCATGTAACAGCACCTACATTTTATGCATGAGTTAATTCCCTAGTGCTTCCTCACATATATAGCGTAACTGGACTGGGTCAATCGTCGGAGGGTCCTGGGTTGGAACCTTGGTCTGGCCATGCATTTTTCCGTTTCTACCACAAATATATCAAAATGAAATCTATAACATTTAGAAGAATCACGAAGTCCACATTTGGGTAACTAAAAATGCTACATGGACATTTTCATCAATGATGCGGCTATATTTACTAAACTGAACGCACATAGATTGTAAGACATGTAATGAAATGATAACTATTTGCAAGGTCTGTCAGAAAAATATTTCTGTCTGTGACATGATATATATACAGCCTTACAACAGCAATCACAATTTTTATTTTGAACAGTGGCATGCGTAGACTCCCAAAGAAAACAAACAATATCTTACATAAGGTACAGTGTATTTACAATAAGTAGTGTAGATATATGTTTGCTGCTATTTTGTTGATATGTCAAAGAATGGAAATCTTCTGAAAGAAAACATTATGAAAATTGTTGGTGCCTGCATGAGCAGTTATATATGAACCGTTCGTACTCAATAAACCAGAGTACTGATTTAACTGTTCAGGATATGCAGCTGTGAGAAAAGTGTTACATGCACTTTCAGATGAACACTAATAATATGCTTGTTGGGTGTTACCTATGTATCTGCAAGCAAACCAGATTGACACTTGATGTTTTCTATCAGCGTAATTTAACAGATTTCAAGCACTAATACCTTAAAACAAGTTATTTTCATTTCATCAAATTTGGCCCTCTGGCTTTTTAAAATGAGTTAGCCCAGTGTTGAATTCACCTATGACCATTAACTCTAACACCAACATTACTGACCAACCCTGATGTATATTAACCAAAACTCCTTATTTTAAATGTAATATTTTTACATTTCATTAAGAATTTGCACCATCATTAAGAGAGGGTAAAAAACTTGTGTCCTTGAAAATTTCCCACTTAACTGTACAATATATATTAGTCCATGTACAGGTACTGGTAGTGGTAATGAAGTTCAATAGCAAGGCTTGTGAAGTTTTGTTTGGTCAAAGAAATTTCAACAGTGTTTTGCAATTATCTGAATATTTACTATCTATTTGTGTAGATTGTCTACATCATTTAAAAAATTTGAAGGCTCGCAGAAATAAACATGATGTCTGAATCGGACGCAACAGCTGGAAATATAAATGGATTTGATGGGATCCCTGAAGGACTTGACTTGAAGAAGGCTAAAAACTGTCTGGATGATGTGCTGCATATGTCACTGAATTATCTCCCTTTCTGCAATGCCCATTCTAATGACTTCATCATTGACAATCACTGGGAAAACCACATCCCACCTGTAGTCAGAGAAGAACTTATGAACATGACAGACCAGCAGCTGTGTGACTTCCCAGCTAAATATATAGAAATGTTAGAAAATGATGGTAAGAATGTCGGTCACACGGATCACAAAATGGCTGCTGAAAATTCTCGATGGATCCACGAGGACCTTGATTCCTACCTGCAAGCAGCGTGTAAAACCAACTTAAAGTCACTTGATGTTTTGGTTGATATTGAATATTTGTTCAGTGAAACAGGATTGGTTAAAGACGTTCTCCAAATTCAAAATTTCATGACGGATAAGAAGTCGCATGAGGTGGACATCATGACCTGTGTGTGTTCCAGATTGGCCAGTACAACAGGGGCTGATGTGGTAAGTCTTGTTGATAGTTACAGTACTGTCAGGGATAAACCTTTTTGTAAAAGTTTGGGTCCTAAACATGTAATGTTTTGGTAGTACCATATAAAAATATATATAAAATATGTCCCCAGCAATGGTTTTGCTTCAAATTGATATTGAAACAGTGTGAAGACAGGAGTAATATGTGTGGACATTAGTGGTATAATATTATATATATACAGCCCAGAGAAATGACCTAAATAGTCCAGTTCCTGCTAAGCCTCGAGAAATGTTTCACCTGCCTGCACGGTCAAACCCCTGAAGTACACTATAGACTATAACTAGATCAGATATGAAATAACTATATAAACTATTTCTAGTACCTAAATATCACTAAGATATTAAAAAATACACAAGTTTGTCATGAAAATGGAGCAATGAAAAATATATTGTTGGAGCAATGTTTCATATCAACAACAAGTTTGTATGAAGGAAAACATATTAATGTGATGTAAATGTTATATACGAGATAATAATGTTTTCTGAACCAGGAGATAAATGGAAAAAAATGTTCTTTTTAGTTTGTAATTTTTTTTTATGAAAGTTTCTTGATTGTTAAAACATATGACATCAATTCCTGTCCAGCAATGCCATTATTTTTCAGATTGTTGACATAGGCAGTGGTAAGGGCTACCTCAGCACACAGCTTGCCCTCAAGTGTCACAAGACGGTCGTGGGCATAGATGCCCAGTTGATCAACACCAAAGGGGCCATAAGAAGGGCAAAAATCCTCACCAAGCAGTGGAATGGTCTAGTGCGCAATGCCAAGGAGCTTCATGACACTGGGACTGTCACAAAAAAGAGCAACAAATTCAAAAAGAAACTTAAGAAAGAAAGGATGTCTGCCAGTATGACAGAGGGAGAGGAAGATACAAGTAAAACTAAGATGGAGGAGGCTGGTCGGGAGGAGTTTGATGGACTAGGGACAATGTTTGGGGAGGAGGGCACTATAAGATTAACTGACAGTGCTGAGTGGAGTTTGGATCCAGTGACTGATCAAGGAGTGTCAAAATTGACAGATGTTGACAGACAGTCACCAAATACTACACCACAAGGCACAGATATGTTTGAAAATCAACCACAGTCGCAGATAAAGAAATCAACAAACTTTGAAATTGAAAATTTTAGTAACTTGACACTTGACGATGCAAAATGCCATGTAAGCAGTTCTTTAAACATTGGCGGTTCAACATCTAAAGTAAAAGACTGTCCTCCTAAAAAGGATGATGAAGCAGTTTCAGGCATCAGAGTTGAGAAAGAAAATTTGCAGTTAGATTCCAAAATCACGTCGAAGAAGAAAAAAAAGTCTTCAGACAAAGGACTAGGGCCTGGGACAAATCTCCCCTATATTCCTGTCACACTTTTTGTGGACACATCTATGGATCTTGTAGAGGTTGTGGCCGAGGCTCTCGCAGATCATCCGTCATCTCCAAGTAAATTCAGTGACAAACGAGGAGAAACAAACCTGATGTTAACTGGTCTACACACATGTGGGGCCTTGGGATCCAGCATGCTAGAGCTGTTTGTCAACAACCCCGCAGTCAAGGTGCTGTGTGGGGTGGGCTGTTGTTACCATTACATGGAGGAGAAGTTCAATCCAGACTGTCCACTTGTTGGTATGTACATGTACATTGCACATTATTCAATCACCCAATGTTAAAGTACTGTTGAAGGGTGGGAGGGTCAGAAGCAGTCACATACATTTATGTACTAGTTTTTGTTCAGTTCATGTGTAAGCTTTTACTTATTAATAACTAAAATGTTTTTTTGAAAGCTCAGTCCATAATCGGAACCTAATCTTAGTTAAGATATAACTTATTTTACCAGTATTTCTCAGGACCCTATCTGACTTACCTGTATTTCTCAATACCCTATCTTACTTACCTGTGTTTCTCAAGACCCTATCTTACTTACCTGTGTTTCTCAGGACCCTATCTTACTTAACCTGTGTTTCTCAGGACCCTATCTTACTTTACCTGTGTTTCTCAGGACCCTATCTTACTTTACCTGTGTTTCTCAGGACCCTATCTTACTTTACCAGTATTTCTTGGGACTCTACTTACTTTACCAGTATTTCTAGGAACCCTATCTTAATTGACAAGTATTTTTCTGGACCCTATCTTACTTTACCAGTATTTCTTGGGACTCTTCTTACTTTACCAGTATTTCTAGGGACACTTTATTACTTAACCTGTGTTTCTAGGGACCCTTTATTACTTAACCTGTGTTTCTAGGGACCCTTTATTACTTTACCAGTATTTCTAGGGACCCTTTATTACTTAACCTGTGTTTCTTAGGATCTCATCCTAGGTTGCTATGATGTATATTACTCAGTTCACTACATACATGTGTTTCTCACAGTATTTTAATGTTACTATCTACCAATATTTCCCGACCTTATCTTAACATAGTTAAGGTTATAATCTACTGGTACTAAAACAGTAAGTAATACATTTGTAACATGTTAAGATTACTAACTAAAATGTATATCTCCATTTTCACAGAGGACAGTTTCCCTGTAGGATTCCCAATGAGTCGGCATCTCATTAATAAGGAAGTGTACCTGGGGAGGAAGGCGAGGAACTTTGCCTCCCAGTCCCTCTACAGACAGGCACAGGACACTGAGGTATTCACCAAACAAACTGGATTATTCTGTTGGAATTGAGTCCATTAAGGATCCCTGTACCATTGCCAAAAAACTGTAACTAAGACTTGGAAACTGTTTTTTGTGGCATGACTAGAGCTTTGATAAATAATAGATATGAAATAAACAAAATATTAATCAAAAACAATGGTCTGAGTGTAAAAATGTTGCAGGCGAGACCTGATTTGAAAACTGGACCTCAGATTGCTATACTATTGCTCTAACTGTTTGAGCTACCTGGTCAACTGAAGAGGTATGGCCAAACAGTGCTACAGTTAAATCCAAACAGAAGTTAAGGGGAGGTTACTGTACATAGGAAAAACTGCAGTGCAGTGGGACAGGGATCCTTAAATGATGATTGTTTTCATTGAACAAGTAGAAAAATAGTAGAATGGATATTGTGTTGCTACCAACCGATGCTTCAACTCCAGTTCTAGATCACATGTGTACTAGATTCAAGGTAGCTTGTGTACCTAACCTTGACCTAGATCTAGGACAATGCCATCACCCAAAACGAATACAGATTGCTTTCTTAAAGGTACACTAACAACCTAGTTCCAGTCTTAAATTTCTATGTACCTGGTATATACATTTACCTATGTATGGCATTTATGTTATCTTACCAAATTTCAGTTGACATTCATGTCAGATATGAATGCCATGGCCTAATCGTTGAAATCAGTGTTATTGTGATATTGGATACAACTCACCCTCTCTAAAAGATGATACATACATTTATTTGAACTAAATGTTGAATTTTAAACATGCAGCTTTAAATTTTTGTGAGAAGAAAGAAAAAAATGTTAAAATATAAATATATTAAACCTGCTTTTAGTTGGCATTGATATCAACTTGAATGCCAACTGGATGATGACGTATGTAACATGAGACACTAATTTCATAAAGACTGATGCCAACAGAAAGTGGTTTAATATATCAATAATCTCTAGACCTCATATACAAAATCATATACTGTATAAGATTGATCTAATGAAGAATTGATTACTGGTATGTTAAATTGAAGCTATGTAATTACTTGCTGTTGTAGCTGTCATTTGCAACCTATCCTCGCTGTCTGCTGCAGAAGATCCTTTTGGATGTAGTCGGACACATAGATCCAGACTGGAAGGGTCTCCGAGGACTGGGGGGTATGACTCCAGACATGCACCAGTATGTTATGAAGGCATTTACCAGACTTGGACTTCCAACAGACAAGGTAATATATATTTCAAACCGTTTTTTCGTAATGACCATATTTTCACTATTTATATTCTTTAAACCCATTCACCCTTTAAGTCACATTTGAACCTTACCAAATCATAGACTGGGCAAGTCCAGTTTAAATATGTAGGGGTGAATGAGTTAAATTTGGGCAGACATTAAACTCCAAACAAACAATTCTCTACTTTGCCCAACACCCCCACAAAATAAGGGCAATATAATCTCTATGATGTGGAATACCTCAGTAAACAAGTTTCAGTGGCAGCTGTTAGGATGCTTTCTCCGGTTTGACACCGCTTTGTCGTGTTTCTACGGTTACACCTTGTATGAACTCATAACTGAAAAAATATTTTGTCACTGTGAACAAAACTGTCCTCCTTTTTCTCTAGATAACACCAGAGCTGGTTGAGGATTACTGCCACAGATATATAGAGGACAGGAAAAAGCTTGCAGCCTTCCGCCAACTCAAGTCCGTGTTAGCCCCCACCATAGAGTCGGTAGTACTGCTAGACAGGGCCTGTTACCTACTAGAACAGGTAAGAACGAGGAACATTACGATGAAGCAGATAAACCTCATTGAGTTGAATTTGCTAATTCCTCTTTAAGTTTTCCGTCAAACTGAATTTATTAAACAAATCTATAGTGGAATCATGTATTACAGTACTTCAATTTAATGAGATAATTTAAATTAGCAGAGTTCAAATGTGTAATCTATTTTAATAGACATCAGTTCCTTATAAAGCTGATTTAATTCTGAGTTTTGTGCTGAGGTTAAAAATCAGAGATAGTCAGGTTAAAATGTTTTATTTCTTACTTGGTACATTCGAACACTGCTCAATCCTTCAAATTTATTTAATTTTTTTTTCATGACACTCCGACAGAAATATCATGGAAACAAAGTGTTCCATCCAAAAGAATCAACAAATATAGTAATCTTTACAGGAAACAATAGAAATATAAGCATATTGCTGTCATTAACTTTATGTGATGTTTAGTATTCCTGCAGGTTCTTATCTTGATACATTGGTATTTATGTGATGTTTAGTATTCCTGCAGGTTCTTATCTTGATACATTGGTATTTTCCAGGAGTGTATCAGTCAAGTGTACATGGTCCAGATGTTTGACCCAGTTATCTCCCCTCGTTGCTATGGAATTGTCGCCATTAAGAAGACATGATGACAGCTCTCACCTCCTATACCTATGTACATAGCTTGTAACAATCTTTTTTGAATAAATAATTTCTTCTACATTCACACTTGGTCTTACTTTTCAGTAGTTTAAACAAGATTCTAAATACATAACGTATTTAAATGTTATATGTATGTTAGATACATATTTGTATTATTTCAAAACTTTCATGAAGCTATTGAGGTAACACATTTTCAATATCAAAATAGAAGATATTATTATTCTATCTTATTCTTAAAACTACAGAATATGGAAAATAATACATTCTGGAATCAAGTTTTGAGGTGCAACCAACAGTTTTTGCAGTAAAGCTTCTTTAATATAACTCCCTCTGTTTCCATGGCAAGTGACTGAGGTTGTTTGGGAAAAGGCAAAACTGTCCTGTAAAACACTATAAATAGTGGGACAGATGACCTAGTGGTGCCTTGACAGTACACAATGTATGTAATTACGTTGTATTATATAACACTTCTCAATTTCATTTTAGTTTTCTTTCATGTCACTCAGACAGGAATTAGTTGTTTGATAGAGTTTCAAGAATTAATTATATTGCTGGCTGTTTTTCAGGTTCTTGTTAGGATGCGAGATTGACATTGTTGGTGTGTGAGTCGCATCAACACACACAGAAGAATGGGGGACAGATCTGGGGCCCCAGACCCTATCTATGTCCTGCGCGGCTCAACCAGCCCTGTGTCCAGTCTGACCTTTCACCCCTCTGGCCAGCTTTGGTCAGGGGGTCTGAATGGGTATGTGCATTCCTGGAACATGGTTAGCAGGCGAACAGATTCTCACCTGGATGCCCATCATGGTCTGTCTGTGTCTTGGATAGAGTTTCTAGACTCTGGGAAAATGGTCACTCAGGGCCGAGATGGCTTTGTCCACTTCTGGTCACTTCAGGAATCACAACTGACCAACACAGGTACTCACCTCATATATTTGATCTGTGATATAATAAGTACACAATTAAATGTCTAAAATCCTTACAAGAATATTTTAACAATACAAACTGTTCCCATAATAGCACACCTAGCTGATGAAACTTGTCTTGATCACTATAGCCCTCCACCACTTCGTCGTGGGTTCGAGACCTTATGTGGGGCAGTCGCCAGGTACTGGCCACAGATTGGTGTTTTTTCTCCAGCAACTCCAGCTTTCCTCCACCACCAAAACTTGACACGTCCTTAAATGACCATAGCTGTAAATAGGATGTAAAACACAAACAAACAAAAGACACTTGTAAACTTAGTCACGTTTTTGCTTTAGATGATTCAGGTAATTAAATTGAACTTAATTGATATTATATGCGACAGGTAAGGGTTATATCTGAAAATAAACCTCTCTACAAAATGAACCTGTATAGTCGGGTTTCTTTCTTCCAAAGTGCAATAAGATAGTAAGGTACTTAACCCTTTCACCCCTAGGTAACTTGAGTAGACTCTACCATACATTCATCTGGATGAGTCCATTATGGTATACAGTGGTGAAAGTTGCATATTGTTATACATTTGCATGATGACATCCCTCACAAGAAGAACTAACTTTATAATGAAGACTTTGTGAAAACCAAACACTTTTAACTGTATTTCTTTTGTTCCATTATAGGTAGCCTCACATCGAACCAACAAGGATTTTGCGCTGGCTGTGTCCTGGCGACAGACAAGGGTCACTCCGTACTAGCAGTCCCAGGGAGAGAAACGTCCCAAGTGGACATAGTCGATGTCCCTACTCGTAAAAATATAGGAAGTTGCGTCCCTAAGTCTGGGACAAAACTGGGGATGTGTATGGCTCTCTGTAAAACTGAAAATGACTCTCAGCTTGTTATTGGTTACGAGGATGGATCTGTGGCATTATGGGATATCCGTACGTTTACGATGGTCGACAAATGTTCCTTGTACCCAGAAAGTATAATGTGTGTTAATTACAATTCTCAAGTGAAGAAAGGGGCTGCTGGGTCTGTTGATGAAAGACTAGTGACCTTCAGTTTGACCTCTGACAGTAAAATTGAAACAGGACGTGAAATGAAGGCAACAAATCCAGGATTTAATCAGACACTGTTTCGAAGAGACGGTAAAATTTTAGCTACTGGTGGTTGGGATGGAAATGTGAGATTATTTAGTGGTAAATCATTAAAACCGTTGGCTGTATTGACCTACCACAAGGAGAGTGTTCAGGCCCTAGCCTTCTCCACAGACAGTATACTGGCCTGTGGGTCAAAGGACCAGCACATCAGCCTGTGGGATGTCTATAGGTGATAGAAAGAATGAGAAATTACGCGTTAATAATGTAATTTTGTGTCCTTTGTGATCATTTGCATGCTAGATTGATTTCGTCAGTGACTTTATTGTTTGATTGATTGTGTCCTGCCAGTGACTCGACTACTGAAGAAAGATTGAAACATGATCAACACATGATAGGAATCAAATACGAGACATCGCTGTGATAATGAAATCAATACGAAAGAATCAATTGTTTAACCTGTATACAGTGCAAGTTTGATGTGTATTTTAAGGGTTCTTCACAGTTGGGTCAGTCTGCGAATCAAAGATATGCATTTCTTGTCAAGTAAAAATATTCTGAAGTAATACTACAGACTGAATAATCTTTTCAATAAAAACTACAGATCTGATAATTTTTTCTGGTAATAAAAAACAAAATACAGCTTAGCACAAAGTTGTATTTTTCCACCATTATTTTTGTAATGATGTAAAACTGTATTGATACTTTTTTTTATAAAACTGCTTTAATTCTCTTCAATATGATTCATAGATTTGGAAATATGTAATATCAAAGTTCTTCTTTACACACAATGCACATATTAAACATGTTGCAATGTTTCAAGACTGACTGGTTCTTTTGTCAAGCTATGACTGCATTTTAATTATCTTAGCATTTTCTCCACCCTATCGAAATCCTGAGACAAAAACTAGCCTCTACAGTACTCCAGACCCTCTACTGAGCTATAGCTGCCAACGTGTGATTCCTGTGGATCAGGCATTGTAAACATCCAATTATTGCACATACATACCGTATAACACAGGTGATAAATACTGAAGGGAGGGCTTGTTACCAGGCAATGACCGCCTTCCCTAATACCTGAAAAGTAGGTATCACAGTGCATATGCATGTCACAGGTAAATTATGGTTCTTATTGTGCTGTATCCATAGATTCAATTATTGTATGTACATCAGCATCCAACCCTAGTAGGAAATAGTAATGGAAACAGCTCCGTATCTGAAACGCCGGAATTAATACTCAAAATTGCTTGGATTGGTGATAAAATCTCCCAGTTTGGTGAGACATCTCTCCAGAAATACAATTATTTTATTGTTAACAATAGAGGAATAATGTTCACTGTGAAACTCAGAAACACTGTGTTATGGTCCAGCAGATTGTTAAAATTCTTCAAGTATTTACCAGGAAAAAAAAAAAATAGGAACAATTTCTTTATCCCACAGCAGTCAGGAATATTGATTGGCAGATTTTTCAATGTTCGGCCTTGAGCCGCCAGAACCTAATCATGAAGATATAGATCTGACTACAGCATCATCTCAAGTGAATACTTAATTACATCTGTAGCTTGTTCTTTTTCTAAAAAAATATAATTCAGCAACCCACAACATCCTGTGGGTAATAATTACATTTCTGTAGAAAATTTATCAAGTCCGCCAATGCATGCAGTCATACAAATGCAATATCGTTGTTCACTCCTCAAATGAGACATAAGCATATAATCATGGACATCAACAACCAAATACAATATCATGTTGGAAACTCTAAAGAAACCACTGGGTGTCCATGTTTAAACACAAGCATTTGCTCTTCAATGCAATACAAGAGGATTCTACTAAAACTGTTCCTGATGACATTTCGAAACCAGCTTGGAAACATCATAAAATTATTGATGATGTAGCACAAATTTGACTCTAGTCTTGTTCCTACAGATAGTCATGACTCTCTGGTAGTTCTAGACTCTAGTCTTGTTCGTACAGATAGTCACAACTCTCTGGTAGTTCTAGACTCTAGTCTTGTTTGTACAGATAGTCACGACTCTCTGGTAGTTCTAGACTCGAGTCTTGTTTGTACAGATAGTCACGACTCTCTGGTAGTTCTAGACTCGAGTCTTGTTCGTACAGATAGTCACGACTCTCTGGTAGTTCT
>NW_018406397.1:2164120-2221845 GCF_002113885.1 Mizuhopecten yessoensis
AACAATTTCTTTATCCCACAGCAGTCAGGAATATTGATTGGCAGATTTTTCAATGTTCGGCCTTGAGCCGCCAGAACCTAATCATGAAGATATAGATCTGACTACAGCATCATCTCAAGTGAATACTTAATTACATCTGTAGCTTGTTCTTTTTCTAAAAAAATATAATTCAGCAACCCACAACATCCTGTGGGTAATAATTACATTTCTGTAGAAAATTTATCAAGTCCGCCAATGCATGCAGTCATACAAATGCAATATCGTTGTTCACTCCTCAAATGAGACATAAGCATATAAT
The DNA here is from genome assembly GCF_002113885.1 of Mizuhopecten yessoensis. Lineage (NCBI taxonomy): Eukaryota > Metazoa > Mollusca > Bivalvia > Pectinida > Pectinidae > Mizuhopecten > Mizuhopecten yessoensis. Next base: position 2,164,419 of record NW_018406397.1, read on the forward strand.
CATGGACATCAACAACCAAATACAATATCATGTTGGAAACTCTAAAGAAACCACTGGGTGTCCATGTTTAAACACAAGCATTTGCTCTTCAATGCAATACAAGAGGATTCTACTAAAACTGTTCCTGATGACATTTCGAAACCAGCTTGGAAACATCATAAAATTATTGATGATGTAGCACAAATTTGACTCTAGTCTTGTTCCTACAGATAGTCATGACTCTCTGGTAGTTCTAGACTCTAGTCTTGTTCGTACAGATAGTCACAACTCTCTGGTAGTTCTAGACTCTAGTCTTGTTTGTACAGATAGTCACGACTCTCTGGTAGTTCTAGACTCGAGTCTTGTTTGTACAGATAGTCACGACTCTCTGGTAGTTCTAGACTCGAGTCTTGTTTGTACAGATAGTCACGACTCTCTGGTAGTTCTAGACTCGAGTCTTGTTTGTACAGATAGTCACGACTCTCTGGTAGTTCTAGACTCGAGTCTTGTTTGTACAGATAGTCACGACTCTCTGGTAGTTCTAGACTCGAGTCTTGTTTGTACAGATAGTCACGACTCTCTGGTAGTTCTAGACTCGAGTCTTGTTTGTACAGATAGTCACGACTCTCTGGTAGTTCTAGACTCGAGTCTTGTTTGTACAGATAGTCACGACTCTCTGGTAGTTCTAGACTCGAGTCTTGTTCGTACAGATAGTCACGACTCTCTGGTAGTTCTAGACTCGAGTCTTGTTCGTACAGATAGTCACGACTCTCTGGTAGTTCTTGACTCGAGTCTTGTTCCTACAGAGAGTCATGACTCTCTGGTAGTTCGGAAATTTATGAAAGTTGAATTTGACAACAAGGGTATAGATGCTACTTACATCAGCATTATCCTATAGAAAAAGTTATGGAGGCCTGCATACCACTATACTTGATAAACGATTGTACCCCACTTATATCTTAGTTATTCTAAAGTCATTACTTCAAAGCTTTTGACCTCCAAGGAAATGTTACACTAGTTGAATGTAGATGTCCTTAGTTTAACTCCTCCTTCAGATTGTTCTCGCTCTACATCCCAATACAACTATTGTCCAACTGGACACGGAGCAACTTGCAATCCAGCTATTCTCCATAATGCACAGCTGCGAGAGGTGTTCATGAAGGGCTAAAGGTATCTAGAGACTCCTGGTATCAATTTGAATGTGCATTTTAAGATACTGATTGATTTTATGAAAGACTAAAAGACTAGTCAGTGGGCAAAACGAAGGCATGCAGAATTGGATTCATTTTCAGAGCGGGTTAGATACTTATACACGATCCCTCCTTCAATAAAGAACTAGTAGTTTTAAATTCAAAACGGAAAGAAAAAAAACATTTTTCTAGAACCGGATGTTCAACCCGATGTACAAACCACAGTCAACGAACTACATAAATATGTAGTCATTTCAGCAGAAAAAGCAGCTTATAACTATTATATTTCCTGCTTATAAAAAGAACTTGGCTTGCGTGATAGCAAGGGAAACCTTACCTAGATATTTTCCGAGTTTTAAAAAGATTATATACTTGCTAATCACGCTTCTTGATTTCAACTTTTCCTCATACCACTTAATGTATTGATTCTGAAACTTCAAAAAAATCCACAAATAATGTTTTTGTGAAAAACACGACATATCCAGGCGCATAACAACCTATGTAGCAAAAAAGCCCGGGGCTTACACATCATTTTTGACAAAACAAAGAAACAAAAAAAAGCAACATAGACTATATGATATACAATATTAAAAAGCAAAATATTTGTAAAATAATTGGGGAAAATTATTTTTTCTTGCTTTAAAAGGGCCATTGAAACAGACGCCAGAACACGGGAGAACGCGTCTCCGGCGTTCTAGAAAACAAAGTTCTCCTGTAGGAGACTCCTCATACCCCCACCAATGGGAAGGAGGAAGGGGGAAGACCCCCTCCCATACCCTCCCCCTCCTCGCGCTGCGGGACATTTGATCATTGGGCTTACACATTGACATTGAAAACCCGTTTGTTACGCCCCTGATATCCCAAAATGACATCACCGCGGACGAGATTATGAAACTGACTGAGTTCTCAGTTCAGTAGCAACATTAGACTGTAGGCATTCCTAAGGGAACAAACTCTGCTTTCATATGAGTCTGAATTTGTTGAAGAGCTTATCAGGACTGATAGCGAAGACCTTGCTTCGTATTTCAATTTCTCTTTGAGATATATCAATGATGTATGGTTTTTAAGCAAGAAATTCATTGATCACGTCGAACGTATATATATACCCTCCCGTACTCGAAACCAAAGACACTACCGACTTTTCTTTTTCAGCCTCTTTCTTTGATCTTTACTAAAGCTTGACGTACGCGTTTTCTATTTTCTCTCTTTTTAGAGTGACATCCCTGCTTCCACAATCTGCAGTGTCTCTAAAGTAAAACATTTATTTAAAAGAACTCAATGCGACCTAAAACTCAGTTCCCTTCCGACAAACATGTTTAAAACGAACCCAGAAAGCCTAAAAAATGTAACATTTGTATGTACTGTGTTCATAACGAACCACAGGGAACCATACACATGTTTATAAAGAACGCATGGGACATAGGAAGTAAACCATCTACATCGAACTAAGATAATGTAGATTTACTAGTGTTGGAAATGGTTTTAATCTCTTTATGATCAATCATTGGTTCGTTAAACTGAACGACGATCGATAAATAAACGTTATAAAGAAATACATCGTGAATCCCTCCATGCTGTTGTTGTGAGTTCCTTACGTAAAAAACGATACCGTTTAGGAATTACATTCCTTCAAACAACGAGTCTGTAAATTATAGTCCTAAGCGCCCATGAGTCGGTTTGGAAGGAAAATAAGTCTTGTGGTGATGTCGGCATAGCAGAAAACAATATCAGGAGAATTTTGCTGCTTAACTTTTGTTCGTATCTAGCAAGGAGAAAGGCTTGAGATCATGAAAGGCTCAACTGAAAACTCCATAATATCTACACGAAGTTATCTAAATCTTTCATGAATTCTGTAATCAATTAATCCGATGTATGGTATCGACCAATAGTCGACGAATTCGATTAATCGGAGCACAGTTAATATTTACAGACATTCGACTAAGTACTATGAGAAGAAGATTAAGTGTTCCGGAATTGTAACTGCCTTGTGTTTCTAAATCAACTCCCAGTCATGTCACGTCCTCCTAGTGAGAGATGGGGTAGTGACGACCTAACCACAAGGCATACTAATTAGCACAACGGTGACTGTAAAACTTGGTCTTCATCAACCTGCATCGTTGGAGTTTAAGTGTCTGTCATCTGTCTCTAAGTTAAGATCGGGGTAAGCGGCTGTTGTAGAAGAGTCTGTAAAAATGTGAAATTGAAGGACTTGGCCAGGTTTTTGTTACCAGTCCTGATTACCTCTTCAGTTAATTAAGATTGATATGAAAACAAAACACGTCAGCAAGAAGAGAGATACAGTTTGTTACCTTGATAAAAACTTAATGAGTTCTTTGTCAAACAAGGATGAGATGCTTCAGGGTCTAGTCATTAATTAACCAGAGTTGGCTGATCAAAGTTTGAATTAGAACAAATATAAAATATTTGTTTTAACTTTAAATAATTAATATCTCTTTAAATCAATATAGTCAAACATTTTTAATCCCGTGGTACCATCACCCAGGTAGTGTTTTAGAGAGCATAATAATTATTGTAAATGAAAAGACCATTTTGTTCTACACAATATTTTAACAGGATGTACTCAGTTTGCCCAAAACTAAGGTGGTTTGAGAGAGAAAAACATGCTCCCATTTTTCTGGCTAAGAACACCTACTGGCAGTATGTGAATAATGTCCTAGTATTTGTTAATATATCTCTTCACCATTGCGCAAAAAAAACTCCTTCTGCCAAACATAAAATGTATATGAAATTCAGCAACATGTCTTCCGTAGATCAACCCTGCATCATGATGCAAATTTAATTGCTACCATGTAGCACTTTCAGTTACTCATATGTGGACAAAACAGATCTTCCTAAACGTCATGGACGAACAGTTTCTGTTCTTTTGTATCCCCGTCAGCTTTGTTGAGATGGTGATAAATTATCCGTTTGAAAATTTCGAAAGTAAAATGTAAACTATTTTTGAGTCCAACATCATCAGAAGTTGACGTTTTCAAATCGCCCTTCGTCCATGGTCCGTCCTTAAACAATTCGTGTTCTCGCTCTTTCTCCAGAAGTACAGGACGGAAGAATTTTTTTTTCAAATTCCATCAGTATGTTCCGCTTGATCTTTCGGTTAGCATGTTCCATCTTGAGACTATAAGCGAGAAAACAAGAGGGCCTCAAGACAAACATCTTGAATAAGGCTGATGAATTTTGTGATGGGTAGTTATATTTCAGGGTTTTCTCAAATTTCGTAGTAAGGTGGTTCTTTTTTTCCCATAGTTTTGAATAAATCTCCTTTCGAATTTCGAACATTTGATCAGAAGATTAATGTAATTGCCAAAATGTCTTTTTTCTAACGCATTAAATACGATCTTATGCTGGAAAGAAGGTCAAACAACAACCACCTCATTTAAAGAGACGATGTCAAACACTGTTGACATGAATCAATCCAAAAGAGAAAAGAGAAAAAAACATACCTGCATACACCCAAGGAAGATCATATAAATGGCTGGCGATATATTTATTTATTTATTTTTAAACTGTTTAAACTAGTTTTAGAAAAAAATAACTTTTAATTTGTTCTTCGAATTTAAAATAGTTTTGGTACTGTTTGTGTACAAAAATAAACTTACAGTTTATAAACGACCTCTATTAAAGCCAGTTGTAAGCTCTGTATACATGTGTGTGATATTTTATGTTCGACAAAAACAAATTCTCCGGATAAGGCTGAAAACAGCCGGTTCTTAATTACTATGATTAGATTGTTTTGATCAATGTGTTTCCTGACGTTGAATGTGTCCTCGTCAGCAACAAAGTTTCATCACAACATCTCTAGTCTTATTTATTTATCTCCTAAAACCTACTGGTCCCAATCAATGGCAGGATTAATGATGTGGATCAATATTTATCTTGAACTTAGCTGGCGGATGTTTTGCTTGATTACTATTCAAGGTTAGGTTAAAATCCATAAATCTTTGTGTTTAAAAGAAGACTATTGGAAATTCCATTCCTTCAAGGTCATCTAATGTGACTTTCGTCAATCTGAGCATGTTTGTCGTTAAAAAAACAAAATAAGGAAATCAATTAAAAATGGTACAGTCCCTTAACAACTTTTCACAGCTCTTCCACAGAGTTTTAATGAAAAGTTAACGAATAAATTATCTGTAACAAACAAAAATCCCTTTCACTTTTTTTAATGGAGCGGAGACATTTATTTTGGGCTAAAACAATATAATGAAGAAGAATGTTAACTTTGTTTGATTTTCTGCATTGCCACACTAGAATTTTAAACAGTTGCTATCTTATTCAGTGTTTTTAGTAACTGCCTTTAAAATTGAACCTTTCATTTTTTTATAGACATCAGATTACAGATAATGTATGAACGTACAAGAGGCCCAGAGGGCCTGTATCGCTCACCTGGATACCTAAGCAATCATGGCAAACTATTCTCCAAATGAGATCAAGGGAATATGTCAGACCCTAAGGCCAATCCTTGTAGCATAGCTATATTAGATTTTTCATGCCCAGCAATTTTATGTATGGTTATGGGGTGGGGATCTCAACTGTTTCCAAGCTTTGACTCAGAAACTAGGTCCCTAGAGTTGTGGCCAGACCCCAGGATCGATTCTAATATCGTGACTGCATTTGTCTCTTTTTGCCAAGCATTTGTATATATAGTTTTGGGGTGGGGATCTCAACCGTTTCAAAGTTATGACCCAGGGGCCAAGTCTGCAAGGGTGGGGCAGACCCTGGGANATTGTTGACGGACGGACGGACGGACGACGGACGCCACGGTATGGCATAAGCTCACCTTGGTCCTTCGGACCAGGTGAGCTAATAATTCTTCCTTAGATTTAGACAACAGTTACTCTCACACTGCGTTAATGAGTCACCCATTTGATTACATTGACACATGAAGATCATTCATAAGTACAAAGCCTAGAAGACCATGCGTTTCGGAAGAACTAGCGTCCTCAGCCCCACCGGTTACATCCGCCTTGGAAATCTGGTTCAAATCCCAGCAATTTTTCGTTTCAAAAGTGGCAATGAAACCCAAGATTAACTGTTTGGCACAATCAAAACCATCGATACGCTTATCGCACAAGAAAAAGGATTTCCAATGAGATCAAGACAGGACCTTTATACCTGGTTATAGCCCCGAAATGTTTCGTTTTAAGTCAGCTGGCATCACGGAAATCGTGCCACTCTGAATGAGCTCTTGATTACCGAACCCCCATGTTAATACCGTAGTTTGGGATCAACGATGTAACTATGAAGAAAGGGAAAGTTTACGATCGGAAAATGGAAATCGTCACGCTTATCGAACAGCTTTATAGTAAGCCGTTCCTTTTGGTCATAGTGTAAAGACCAAGAAAAGTGGCCGACGCAGAGGACCAGGCACTGTCCCTGTCACCAAGCGCAATAGGCACACGCGATCGACATGGTCAACACGCCTCTTGCTACCCAAAGAGCGTGAACTTGAGACATTGACAAAGTTGTTTTGGCAGTCATGAAAAGCTTTTCAATAAATTTAGCCTTGTATGAAAACAAAACTAAGTCGACCTATTTGTTACAACGGAGAGAACACCTTGCCACCGAACTAAACAATGATATTGCCAACCACGATCTGAATAGACTATATTTCGCCTTCGTCATTTTTACGCAAAAAAATATGCTCAAAATTAATTTACATTTATATAAAAGTCCATTCAAGAATGACAAAAAGATCTTTTGTGTGTTTCAAAATCCGTAGTCCAATAATCCACTTCTTGAGTAAAGTATCAAAATACGATTGTAGCCCTGAACTAATAGTACAGGGAGAAGGCATTATTGTTGGATTGGGTTAGCACTTAGCAGAGCAAGTGATACTAGGGGTAAGATTGCAAAGATTGTTATACAGAAGTTATTAAATCTTCCGAAAAATTTGATAAAATCTTATGTAGGATTTCTTTCTGTTCAAGCAATGCTAATTTTGTAAGCACGAAATGTAATAATATCAGGATCCGGCTATTACATGATAAAAAAATAACGTAGTACGTTCATAAAAGAAACTATTCAACTGTCTTGCAGTAGCAACTTAATAATTTTTCGACAGAAATATTGAAATTGAAATCAATAATGTTGAAATCTTGTGAAGGTTCGATCTTATGACGAATTTAATATGAAAACGTATCTAATTCTTATGTCATCAGCTTGACTATACACACATATATATATATGACCGAAGTTGACAATGACGCACATGTGCTGCGCATTAAATTTCAATAAACAAGTTATCTGAATTCTAATTTATTATACTCCGTGAAACCCGCAAACTTTCTAAGAGAATATTTCTATTACTTAGGCTTAACGCAAATGTGAGAAAATGTTTTTCGGGCTCTTTGACATGCTCTCCTGGTATGACGTATATTGTATAGCTCTTTTGAGACTTAAGTCCAGATCACGTGGATCATTATCGGACTTATACCGAGCACAAGATGTCAAATAAAAGTACACAGGATATATGAGCTACGCGGGGAACATGGGACTGAGAGGAAATATGGGACACCGTTCTGGTTGGAGGTCGGAAATTAAAATACAGTTTGTTTTTAAGCTACTGATAGATTACTTCGGTGGTAATCTTTGAGGAAACTCCTACGTCGTGAAAATAGGTTTAGTTTTGATCCTCTCGTTATACAATATACGCTTCACATCCGTCACGATAAAGTCGTTTCAAATTGAGCATATTTGTCACTTTGGTATGTAGGGCGACAGGTCATTATGTGTGTGTGTGTATCGACCTGGATTCGATTGTACTCTAACATTCCTGTTAGATTAGGGATTTGAATTGAAAAAAATCTAACCGTACCCGACTGTTAACTTAGGTGTGTGACATGCGCCCAGCTGTTAACTTAGGCGTGTGCCATGCGCCTTGTTGTTAACTAAGGCGTGTGTCATGCGCCCAGTTGTTAACTTAGGCGTGTGTCATGCGCCCAGTTGTTAACTTAGGCGTGTGCCATGCGCCCAGTTGTTAACTTAGGCGTGTGCCATGCGCCTTGTTGTTAACTTAGGCGTGTGTCATGCGCCCAGTTGTTAACTTAGGCGTGTGTCATGCGCCCAGTTGTTAACTTAGGCGTGTGCCATGCACCCAGTTGTTAACTTAGGCGTGTGCCATGCGCCCAGATGCTTACTTTAGGAGGGCATGGGTCAACATTTGGTCCTGCTGTTAACTGTTTGTTGCATTACTGCACCCGACTGTTAACTAACGGGACGAGACACGGAATTAAATATCACTGAGCCGGATGTTGACATCACTTCTTGAATTTCATTATCTTTATCTTTTTCATTTCTGATAACTTCCTTCTATTCAAGGGTATTTCAATTGACGTTTCTGATTTGCTCTCGTGTATAGATATCATATGACATAGCTTGATTCAGTGGACGATTTCCATCAAAAAATAATTATCGATATTGTGAATATCAATTTGTATCTTAATTATTTATTTCATAATTTTGGTGGTGCTTGGGTTGACAACAGTGGCGGCTTTTGTGTGGATAATATTGGTGGTCCTTGTGTGGTCAATTTTGGTGGTTCTTGTGTGGTCAATATTGGTGGTCCTTGTGTGGACAATATTGGTGGTCCTTGTTTGGATAATACTGGTGGTCCATGTGTGGACATTCTTGGTGGTCCTGGTGTGAACAATATTGTTGGTTCTTGTATGAACAATATTGAGGGTCCTTTTGTGGACAAAATTGATGGTTCTTGTTTGGACAAAATCGATGGCACTTCAAATAATAACACTGGTTGTTTTTTGTAGGCAATATTGGTGGTGTGGACAATATCGGTGGTCCTTGTGTGTGGACAATATTAGTGGTCCTTCTGAGAGGACAATATTGGTGGTCCTTCTGAGAGGACAATATTGGTGGTCCTTGTGTGAGGACAAAATTGGTGGTCCTTCTGAGAAGACAATATTGGTGGTACTTGTGTGAGGACAATATTGGTGGTCCTTCTGAGAGGACACTATTGGTGGTCCTTGTGTGAGGACAATATTGGTGGTCCTTCTGTGAGGACAACATTGGTGGTCCTTGTGTGAGGACAATATTGGTGGTCCTTCTGAGAGGACAACATTGGTGGTCCTTCTGAGAGGACAACATTGGTGGTCCTTGTGTGAGGACAATATTGGTGGTCCTTCTGAGAGGACAATATTGGTGGTCCTTGTGTGAGGACAACATTGGTGGTCTTTCTGAGAGGACAATATTGGTGGTCCTTCTGAGAGGACAACATCGGTGGTCCTTCTGAGAGGACAATATTTGTGGTCCTTGTGAGAGGATAATATTGGTGGTCCGTGTGTGAGAACAATATTGGTGGTCCTTCTCCCCGGACAACATTTGTGGTCTTTCTGAGAGGACAATATTGGTGGTCCTTCTGCGAGGACAATATTGGTGGTCCTTCTGAGAGGACAATATTGGTGGTCCTTGTGTGAGAACAATATTTGTGGTCCTTGTGTGAGGATAATATTGGTGGTCCTTGTGTGAGAACAATATTGGTGGTCCTTGTGTGAGGACAATATTGGTGGTCCTTGTGTGAGGACAATATCTGTGGTCCTTGTGTGAGGACAACATTGGTGGTCCTTCTGAGAGGACAATATTGGTGGTCCTTCTGAGAGGACAACATCGGTGGTCCTTCTGAGAGGACAATATTGGTAGTCCTTGTGTGAGGACAATATTGGTGGTCCTTGTGTGAGAACAATATTGGTGGTCCTTCTGAGAGGACAATATTGGTGGTCCTTGTGTGAGGACAATATTTGTGGTCCTTGTGTGAGAACAATATTGGTGGTCCTTGTGTGAGGACAATATTGGTGGTCCTTCTGAGAGGACAATATTGGTGGTCCTTCTGAGAGGACAACATTGGTGGTCTTTCTGAGAGGACAATATTGGTGGTCCTTATGTGAGGACAATATTGGTGGTCCTTCTGAGAGGACACTATTGTGGGTCCTTATGTGTTAACAATAGGGTCGGTCAATGTGTGGACAGTATTGTTTGTCCTTGTATAGATTAGACTGACATTTCTTGCTTGGACATAATTGGAGTTTTTTTCTCAGGCAAAAGCATGAATTGAACAACAGTGACAAGCACAACTTGCACCAATCTCTACCCAGAGTTGTCGTTCCTTTTCAATCACACACAAAGGGAGAGCAAGGAACGTAACTCTGCGTGGAGATTGAACTTACACGTGTCGTCTAAAGCTCACGTCTTCCCGTGGTGTTGATTGATGCGGACAGTGTCCAAGAATCGATGCCATTTTTGTAAGTGTTGCTATTCTGAACATCAAAAACAGAAACGCAGAAGAGAAAGACATTGTAATCCAGCGGTTAGCACCGTAGTAATAAATTCTCGAGATGCCATTGGCTTACTCCTATAGACGTGACTAGTTCTAAACAAATATTCAGGTAAACCGGGGAATATCGATTTTAAGGATAGTCTCTATGGAAAAACGTTTTTTGTTCTATAAATAAATATTTGAAATGCTAACTGGATGCTGCTTATCATTTAACATTAAAACATATTTTATTGGTCACCATGACAGAAAACCTCGCATCCAATCCATTTAATCAAAAAGCCTTTTTTTACTGAATTAATTGTAAAAGCATGAAAAAATACAATTATGGACTTTTGTGGTGGTGAATATGATGTGATATGAACTTTAAAGAGTCATCATTCATTGTGTGTGGGCCTTGCAGCAGATGTTTCATTGTTATACGTTTTTGCATACTCAAGATCGTTGATCACATTTGCCATATCCAGGTTCAAAAATTCAAAATTTTAACCAAAACTAGATTATGTTTCTGGTATTTCAGGGAAAACAACTTAAAAAATCGGTATTGAACAAATTCAAACACGTGTTTTTTTATTTAACTGCTACAGTTGTATATGACACAGCGTCAACTATTTTTTTCTACCGAAACACTGCACGGAATTATAGGCATCGCTGTTTTGCTTGATGATAAAATGAAGTTATAAGCAACCCAGCTCATATCTCTTCTTTTTTAATAACACAAAACAATCGTAATTATTAAAAGTCTCCAAATGAAAAGACATTATTATACAGCAGAGATTTTCTGATGGTGTAACATTTTAAAGTGACGATATCTCACTATATAGACACTTTTCGAGTTGTTGTCTTATCCGTGAAATTATGGTTCCACTGTGGTATTACACCCTCGTCATTCTCGTTAGTACCTGTCAGTAATGGCTGTTGGTTTTACCAGAAGGACGGATATGTCAGTGTAGAGTCGAGAGGAACGCACCTCAACAGCCTCCATGATCATTCTCAAACGTTGTACTGTAGAAACTGCCGCCCCCTGTATCTTTGAGCTTGGACGACTTCCTCTGGCAAACAATCAGATGCTTCGAATATTTAAATATTGGTTTAAGTTGTTAAATTGTGAAAATTGTATTCTAAAAGAAGCATATCAGTTTTTATTGAAAGAAACTTGGAGGGAAAACCCGAAACGAAATTGGTTATTATTCATAAAGCATAAATTATTTGAACTAGGGTTTGGATATATATGGTTAGGCAGGCAGCTACCGACATCTGTCTACTACCTATTATTAAACAGCGCATAGATGATCAGGCAAAACAAACTTTATTCAACTCGTTGGTCATCTCAAGTAAATGTGATCTCTATAGATACATGGTAGATACCGTGATGTTGCAATATTATTTAACAAAGTTTATACCAAAACAACGTCGAATTATGATTACCAAATTACGTATGTCAGCTCACAAACTTGCAATAGAAACGGGAAGATACAGGAATGTTGCAAGGAATAATAGATATTGCAGTAACTGTGACCTAATAGAGATAGAAGATGAATTTCATTTTCTATTTACTTGCCCACGTCATCTAGATCTAAGGAGAAAAAATATTAAAAATTATTACTGGCAAAAACCATCTGTATTCAAACTTATCGAATTAGTAAATACACACAATGTATAAGAACTGAATTTGTTAGGTAAATTTATTATTGAAGCTAACAAACGAAGGATTCTTTAACTTATAAGTTTGTTTTACGTAATTTTGTATTACTCAATCGTATCATGTCCATGTTTTGTTCAAACAATCTTTCATGTTTAATATGGTAAATGCTCAATATTGTTGTTTTTTGTTGTTGATGATGATGATGATGATGATGATGATGATGATGATGATATAGATGTTTTCGATGATGTTGATATTTTGATGATGATGATAATGATGATGATGATGATGATGATGATGATGTTGATGATGATGATGATGATGATGATGATGATGATGATGCTGATGAAAGTGGTAATGATTTCAATAATATCGGTGATTTGTAAAAATGTACCAGTTTTATGAAATTCATGTAATTATGTCATGTTGTTGTACTTTGACGATGATGATGATGATGATGATGATGATGATGATGATGATGATGATGATGATGATGATGATTATTGATGATGATGATGATGATGATGATGATGATGATGATGATGATGATGATGCTGCTGCTGCTGCTGCTGATGATGATGAAGGTGATGAGGATGATAATGTAGTATTTGATGTTGATTTAAAGAGATGATTATTTCATGATGATGAGTTATAAGACTATAAGACGACGACGACGCGGCCACGACGACGTTGATGATGATGATGATGATGATGATGATGATGATGATGAAAGCGATGAATTATGATTTCGATGATGTTGTTGTTGCTACTTTTTTTTATGATGAATGTGCCAGTAATATGTAATTATATGTTGTACTTATATGAGATTATTTGTTGAAAATCCAATAAGTTGTAAATTGAATTGAATTGAATTGTATCACTGGCGACATTGTACTTTATTGGTACAGTTACTTGTCTACCAGGTCAGTGCCCACGTGTTTACACAATTTCCTATGCACAGTTAATCACTGGCGACATTGTACTTTAACGGTACAGTAACTTGTCTACCAGGTCAGTGCCCAAGTGTTTACACAATTTCCTATGCACAGTTAATCACTGGCGACATTGTACTATAACAGTACAGTAACTTGTATACCAGGTCAGTGCCCACGTGTTTACACAATTTTCTATGTACAGTTAATCACTGGCGACATTGTACTATAACGGTACAGTAACTTGTCACTGGCGACATTGTACTATAACAGTACAGTAACTTGTCTACTAGGTCAGTACCCACGTGTTTACACAATTACCTATGTACAGTTAATCACAGGCGACATTGAATTATAACGGTACAGTAACTTGTCTACCAGGTCAGTGTCCACGTGTTTACACAATTTCCTATGTACAGTTAATCAATGGCGACATTGTACTATAACGGTACAGTAACTTGTCTACCAGGTCAGTGCCCACGTGTTTACACAATTTCCTATTTAATGGAGTTTAGTCGACATGAAAAAAAAACCATCGATTTATTTCCGTAATCAGTCAAGCCAGCGGCTTATGAAGACATATACCTTATAATCTCAGCATAAAGCCTTATTAATGAACATGTAATAGATATACATTTCAGACTAAGATTTGTCAAAGAGGCTAGCTAGGTCAGCAAAACTGTTTGGTTTGGAAATTTTGACACTGAAATAAATTGTTATCACTAAATGACAAAAACACAAACAGCGAGAGAACACCAATATATCAATAAAAACTGCAATTCGAACACAGTATCGATACAAGTAGGGGATATGAACAAATGAAAGACATACTTGGATACCCTTGAAAATGTACCTGGAGGAAACAAATAAGTGTTCCGGAAGTGTGAGCGTCTAATTTTTGATTTACGTGACCCGTCATGTAAATTTAGATCAAATCCAAGTAATTTCTTTTCCTCAAATTGAAAACCGGGAAAGTTAAAACGAAACAACAATTAAGGCACACTAATGAGCTTAGAAATTTAAATATCGGCCCTCACATCACAAAAAGAAACTCTGCTTTGTTATGTTGTCGGTCGGCAGTCGACATCTCTCAGTATTAAGCTCAAAGGAATCTTGTCATCCGGAGCAAGCTCTTGAATACCAAAGAAAGAACTCAACGTTGATACGAAAAGACAAGAATAAGAACAAGGGGGAAATCAAAACAAAACGAAAAACATCCAGAAATGAAAGGTAAACTTGAGACAAAATAGTATATTTTGTCTGAAGGACATGTGGGTCTCGTAATAATCACTCCAGACATATCCAGAAGTGTGTCGGCCATCAACGAGTCTGGGAAATACTAGTGGACAGGCAGCGAATGCTTGAAAATACGGTCAAGTTGGTGGGCGTCACTGTAGTTGAAGGAAAAATAAGCAATTTCAACTGCCGCATGTTATGACAGCCTGACATGGTTCAGAGGCATGAATCTGTTGTAGAGTACGTGAAGCATGGAATAATATAATCGAATACGTGTCATGTTGTCAATAAATACCTAGTGCTGTCGTCCATTACTGTGCCTGTGACCTTTCTCGGAGTGCAAATGAAAGAACGCGCCCCTAATATGATTCGACATATTCCGTAACAATGGGAATATTGTTATGGTTTTTGTCTCCAACACGTTATGTCTTTATAATGCATAAAGGAATTCCTGAATCATAAACATGCCAAAAACCTATTATAACATAAATAATTTAAGTTGTTAGACCTTATTTTTTATTACCATGTCTTAAATCATCGGGGTTTCAGCAAAAACAACTAGATCAGGAAATAATAAAAACAAGATATTTTCATAGGAAAATTCTAATGCAGCTAATTCTTAAAACAAAATACATATATAGAAAGAAAAAAAATCTTTAAACGAATTTCCGCTAATTTTCAGCAATTTTCAACATAGTTTCGCTATATGGCATTATGGAGCGTTATGGTTGTGCTTAATACATAAAAAGAATCAAGAGCTTCGATTAACTAATTCCTTTTAAAATATCTGTGAATGTAACAATCAAAATATGTTCTGGCCCAAGAAGTAAAGGACAAATTTCAATTTCTTCATTAAATAAATTGGTAAAAAGATGATCCTTCTGAATTCAATTGGAAATGTTTCATAATTGACAGATGGTTGACGAGAATGGACCACACAGTACCCGGTGGTAACAAGAAATGGAGAAAAACAGACGGAACAAGTGATATTCATTATTCCAACAGGATTTGAATAACACAATTTAATCGAGTTTCTTTGGATTACGTCAATACCGTGCTTTAATGATGTGTCGCACTGCCCCGATCATCTTTTCGTTTTAAATGTCCGGGGAGCTTAAATCTCCTAAATATTCCAGGATTTATTTTTCAGAATGGAGCTCAGCTTGGATATTAATGTCAATTTGATATTTTTATGAAAATTGCTTTGACAAAATAAATTAGATAAAGTGCAACAACACTCGTGTGCATTCAAGTGTTTGAGAAATATTTTTAAGGAATATTTCCAAACATGGTTCAACATAGAGATTATCTTAATCCTCCTGGTTTAAGTTATACATGATTGTTAAGCTACCTTATGGACCAGATGCTGACTTAGCTAGAACATGCACGAAGGTTCTTAATCATGCAAGACTTCAACTTCTCTTCCTCAGTTGAAGAGTAGTATTGAGCTGAATACTAAGATAGGAATATGCAATGTACCGGAGTTATTGTTGTCTATTTACAGTGATCCTCTGTACCGGAGTTGTTGTTGTCTAATTACAGTGATCCTCTGTACCGGAGTTGTTGATGTCTATTTACAGTGAACCTCTGTACCGGAGTTGTTGTTGTCTATTTACAGTGATCCTCTGTACCGGAGTTGTTGTTATCTATTTACAGTGATCCTCTGTACCGGAGTTGTTGTTGTCTATTTACAGTGGACCTCTGTACCGGAGTTGTTGTATATATTTACAGTGATCATGTGTACCGGAGTTGCTGTTGTCTATTTACAGTGATCCTGTTTACCGGAGTTGTTGTTGTCTATTTACAGTGATCCTCTGCACCGGAGTTGTTGTTGTCTATTTACAGTGATCCTCTGTACCGGAGTTGTAGTGTCTATTTACAGTGATCCTCTGTACCGGAGTTGTTGTTATCTATTTACACTGATCCTATGTACAGGAGTTGTTGTTATCTATTTACAGTGATCCTCTGTACCGGAGTTGTAGTGTCTATTTACAGTGATCCTCTGTACCGGAGTTGTTGTTATCTATTAACAGTGATCCTGTTTACCGGAGTTGTTGTTATCTATTTACAGTGATCCTGTTTACCGGAGTTGTTGTTGTCTATTTACAGTGAACCTCTGTACCGTAGTTGTTGTTATCTATTTACAGTGATCCTGTGTACCGGAGTTGTTGTTATCTATTTACAGTGATCCTCTGTACCGGAGTTGTTGTTGTCTATTTACAGTGATCCTCTGTACCGGCGTTGTTGTTTTCTATTTACAGTGAACCTCTGTACCGGAGTTGTTGTTGTCTATTTANCTTACAGAATTCAACGTCATAGGACTTTCGAAAACAGCACTAAGATCCTGAAAATAATTTTTTCGTGTTTTATCAAATGATTCGGTCATATATTGGCATCTTAAGTCGTCCATCCCTTTCTTTATCCACCTTTAAAAAATAATTACTAGAAATACAAGGAGCACATATTTAAACAGTTTATCGATGCGGAAAGCCAAACAACTAAATGTTTACTGCGCCATACGGTCACTTTGTCCGTTTCAGACTCGTCAGTGATACTAAAGGTCGAAATCATGAAAAGTCATTTTTAAACGTCTTCTACACAACTTGTAGGGGAACGAGCATGCAACCATTCGCGGAGGAAATGGACGCTCCTTTAAATATCACCACGGCGGTACCACAGGATCCTTGCAACGTCAACGTGTTTGTTGTCCATGGTTGATTAATGCTTTCAACGAAGCTAAGCGAGAATTTATTTTCAAAATATCATAATAAATTTAATTGGGTAGAATGAGATCGGGCCCGGGAAAAAAAATGTTTCTGAAAAAGTTACAGTCATGTCTCACTGATCAAGTCCTGCCAGTAGTTTAGAGGGGAGGATTGATAATTTACCACACTTTATCCCTGTCTCACATCCAGCCACATTGGCCGAGAACGAAGGTGGCCGAATTATTCCCAGTATCCAAATCACCATGACTGAGTATGATAGATAGCCAGCAGAGTGAGTTTATCCCAAGTGTAATCGTCTAGTTGGGTAACAGGTTTATCATGCAACCCATTTAATATAGAAAGTCAGTCTTTTCCATTAACTGCTTCTTCATAAAAACGTATGACAATGCATTTAGGTTGACTCATTTAAGACGCCTTTTCAGTTCCTCAAATTGTTAAAAAAAACAATCACATTTTTTTTTTCTATATTGATATCGTCCTTTCTTCACATATTAAACCTTATTGGTTTTATGACGCCTTTAAAGTTTTTCAGAACCGACAAAAAAACTCATGTTGAGGTCGTCCTTTTTGGACATCCAAACCCTTAATCATTTTAAGACGTCGATTATCTAAGTGCTATCTGGTCTTGGAATTCGTGTGCTCATCCAATATCAGTGAAACAGGTCTGGCTACAACAACTGATGGAGCAGCATAACGTGTTTAAAGAGACGTCACAGGCGAGCGAGTACCTAACTGTCTGTAATTGACCACCAACTGGCCTTTTTAACGGTAGTTGACATTTCGTGATAACTTGTGATAAAGTTATATACCAAATATTTCGGTCTGATGTTGGTGCGCGTTAGTATACATTATCTCTGTGTGGTGGCTGAATCGTGACAAGAAGATATCTCAGGGAGTTATGTATCACAACAAGTGCTGAGGCATTCCTACGGTTAAGATCGGGCTTCATTTCCGGGTTACCCGAAATATAGAAAAATGTTTTTAATATAATCTCTATCAATTTTGATTTTGGTTAATTTGAATTATTATAGAAAATAACACTATGATTTTTAATTTACTTTATATGCTGTTGTTAAAGAAACAATTTAACAATGTAATCTATATATTTCAGAGAGGAGGATATATTCTAACCAGGATTTCAGACCAATTCCGAGTTCGTTCAATATGCAGACAGGAGCTTCCTTTTGTCCTGTACTATAGGGTCAGACAATACTTGGACTAGTTCCCTCTCCCACTTTTCTATTTCATTGCCGAAAAATAAAACTTTTTTACTTCACCTTTATTACGAGTATTTTAAATAGTATAGTGTTTATCAATTTAAAAAAGGAACAAATAAAAACAAAAAAAGCACTTTACAGACAATGAAAAAATCAACGTTTCTACAAACATTTTAACCTCACTGATAATTCTATTCTGTCTATTACTGCCCGTATTTTAGAGAAAATTTACCATACAACCGATAACCGTACATTTACGACCCCGTACCGTAGACAAGGAAAGGAGGACCACGTAAGGCCTCTTCGCACTGCTGCGCCATTTGAATGTAATGACAGAGCGCATTCTGAAGAAAATTGTCAAGTCCAGGATGCAGTTATACAAAAGTTTTTTTTTCACTCCTCATGGGAGACGTAAGTTAAGTCATGAACAGCGATATAATAACAGCTCAATCAAGTACAATCTAGACAAACCATTGGGTGTGCACTACATTCGAACCACACTTCATTCGCTTCTTCTCTCTGTAATAATACGAACACTACAATAAGATTTTACTAAAACTGTTCATGGTGACTTTTGGAAAATAAAATTATTTATGATATAGAACAAATTCGACTTGTTTACCTTTTTTGTACTGAACGTCAAGACTCTCCGGTAGCTCGGAATTTTATGAATGTCGAATTTGCCAGCAAGGGGATACATTTCCTTAACATCAGATAGATATATACACAATAAGTCTGTCGAAGCTATCATACCAACGTATTTCAGATACAGAAATACTCTTATACTTTCTTACAGCTATTCTTAACCTATCGCTTCCAAGTTGTTCAAGCTGAATTTAGATGACTTTAGAAAACCTCCTCCTTCGGGATGTTCCTGTTCCTTATCCCTTAAACAACTATGGTCTAAATAGAAACGTAGTAACTAGCGATCAAATTATTGTCCATAATGCAAACGTATAAGAGCTTTTCATGAAAAGTCTAACGTATCGAGAGACCCGTACTTTCGATTGAATTGTAAATGTCAAGGTTTTGAGGAAAGCATCTAGTAGCCTCCGGGCTGTATGCAATCCTCGTTAAAGAAATAAGGTATAACAATGTCAAGGTACTGATAAATTCTGTAGGAGACTACACCAGGCAATTGACAAAACGATAAGTTCACGTGGGTTCATTCTTTCAGGTCCATCATTCAACAAAGAATCATCCTTGTCTGCATACATTGTTGCATTTCAAGCTTGCAAAAAGAACTAAGCTTACTTGATAACAAATGACCTTCCTATAAATTCTCCACTTTATCGAAAGACGAAATAATGGCTTGTCACACTCCTGTATTACAATCTTTCCGAGTACCTATCATTGACGAGGATACGGACCTGCCTTGATTGTAGTAGATTCTGCTAAGATTTTCGACAAGACAGATGCTTAAAAATGAAAGCTACCAATAAATACCATAAAAGGTTCCCAACTTGTCCCCAAAATACTCCGCGATGTTTACACAGGAATGACGGGGCGAACGGTTTCACTCACAATTGCCTCGTTTGTTAAAATATATATGATGAAATGTTTGGTTGACTGGACTGCAATCCTAGTTTGATCAGCACCGTCTTGCTGAAATCCACGTTCGGCATTTGCTTTGACGCGTCCTTCATTGTTCAGTATGCACATAATTTCATTTCCTGGGATCTTTTGGCGATTGAAGTAAGTAACATCAATATGGACTGTAGTCTTTACATGTCAACGAGCTAAATAAGCCCAAGAATGGCAAAGTGAGAGTTTCTAAAAACCGTTTCCCGATGATGTGCAAGTATCAAACGTTAGCGGAAAGCATAACTCAATGGGGAATTCACGTTTGGTTTCCAAATCTTAGACAGTGGTATATTAAGTATGCTTTTTCCGTATCAATATTGTCTGTTCTGTGCATATCATATATTCCGGAGACAAACACTTATGAAAAACAGATTGTTTCCTCTGTGATTTCACTGTGAGAGCAATTCGTGTTGCCCTACGGAATCTTTCCTTGAAAAATGTTGGTATGATCTGCAAAGACAGACGTGGTGTCACATGAAAATATGGTCACGGTTTTGTTGCTGAATTTCATGGTAGATTTTTGTTTATGTCGAGTGATGTTTTTCTCACAAAGCTGCTATTGGCGACATGTACACTATCAAGCAATGGCTTGGAGAAATACTAAGGGAGGAACATTGGCGATAGGTAGAGCGTCAATCTAGAGTTCGGGAGGTCCGGGTTCGAATCCCGGTCTTGCCGTTGTATTTCTCTTTCTCCTGTTAGAAAATGCTGACTGTGTCGTACTTCAGTCCCTTCGCCAGAGAACAAGGGATTTAAACGCATGATTCAGGACTAGAGCCCATACCGAAATAATTGAGACGAACTACCTAAATTTGCCTAGAAATAATTCTGTTGGTATGCCAGAAGCATTGCAAGGCGCGTCATTGCTACTAGTCTGCAATACTATGTAGCTTTCTAAAACAGTTTACGACAAATGTGAGTTTCGGACTAGGATACGCGACACACTTAAGGTAGAAATGTATTTTAATATTAAAAAATTAACGTATTTTCATTTTTTGTACAATAATCTATTCCAATTATACTTGTAAGAGACGTATTGGATATTGACATACACATTTGTCAGTAGACTTAATTCACATAAAAAAAAGGTTTCATGCCTGACCGTGACAGGTATGGATTGGTACGCCGTACCGCAATACATTAGCTATCATTGTATCGCCAAAGGAAGAGAGAATAAGCCATAGAATACAAACACCCAAATGATGTGTCCATTCAGCAAATGTAAGAGTTAAAAAGATGGAATTGAGGGTGAATTATGTAAGTTGGTAGCACTTCTAAATCCCCAAAAGAGGTATCGCCATCAATGGACAATATCATAATACGACTACATCAAACTCCAAATCAAATCTGCTATCAATGCAATGTTGTTATAATTATAGGACAGACACGTTTTTGCGCTATAACCCAGGCCCGGTCATGTGTTTTTGACGATCGATCACACGGCACAGAAAAAGAACAATTCGTTCTAAATGATTGCAACTTTTTTTGTTCATGCATATCACTACAAATTGTTCTGTTTGTCATCCCTGTAAAAAATCATCAAATAAACTACCATGGAAAAAGTGTCATCATCTTATCAGTTTACATTTCTATGTTCTCTCATATTACAAGTGTGACAAAATATAGGGGACTGGGTCCATCGTCGGTAACCAGGTAGCTCAATTGGTAGAGCGTTCGTCTCTGGTTCGAATCCCGGTCTGGCCGTGCAAATCTCTTTCTCCTATTACGGATGAGTCAATGCCTCTGTGATGACGTGTGGCCCGGGACATGTATATTAATAGAAAGACTAGTGTGCGTGGCCAAGAGAGTGCAGCTACCCTCTTTGTTCGTCCTGCAGTCCAAGCCTCCCAACAATTATTGCACGGTCCCTTATCATCAGGGCATCCTCCCTTATCGTGCAAGGATGACTTTTTGTTGTGTCACCGTCTACATTATTACAAAAACCATTGTGAAAAACTGTCGTGATTTTTATGTTATCTTCTGAACCAGTGTCCGTAATAAATCCAAATCAAATTGATCTATGACTATTTTAATATCATTTTCGACAATTTTTGGCACAAGATTGCATAGACCCTCTGAACAAGATTCTACCTCTGTTGCCTGACCGTTGTGGAGCATCCCTCCATAGTGTTAGAAAACCGGTAACTTCTTTGTCATTAATTCTATTAGGTAGTTCGGAGACTTTTTATCATACATCCTGCTGTCCTTTGCAGTTTTAGGCTTTTTGCTCTCTACGGATAGGAAATATCCTTTAACTCCAGGACAAGTTTAGTTGCTCGCCTTTTAGAAACCGTTTCGTTTTTTCTCAATGACTCTTTCTTGTATGGAAATCAAATGACGCTCCCGAAGTAAAGATGAGTCTTAACTAAACTCGAGTTATAAAGTAAACGTAAAACGTGGTGTTCTCAAGACTCTGTAATGATTTTACGATAGCCATAATGGAATTGGTTTTCTTTATTTTTTGTTCAAATGTGTTTGTTTTCTTCAAATTTGAGTTTCTTGTCGATTTTCATTCCAATGTCTTTGCTTCTGATTTCTTTATGACATCATATTTCCTATGTAAAAAAGAAATCAACCGGTAAAACTGTCTTATAATGTCGATAATACTTTTCTAATATTTCCCGTCAAAACATACGTTTTGGATCGATTAAAAACACAATTTAGCAATATTCCGATTATTTTAGATTTTGCAAATGAGATTGAAATGCTGAAATGCGTTGTGTTGGTATAAAAATATATAATTTGTTGCCAGTTGTCCGAGGTTTGGTTATTTTCATCTTAAATTAACTGAACAACAAAGCACGTTTATTGGGAAATGCATATTTTTTATTGATAACTGGCTTGAATATATAGCTATCCGTAAAAAAACATTACCAGTATTAAATTTAGTAAAAAAATGGTATAGAAAAATATAGAATTGTTCCAATTCAGTTGATTCACTCCATAGGACAGCTTTTCCAACAATGACCTTACTCATTCGAAATCCAAAGGCTCCGCTCTCGATGTACTTATTCTCTACACAGAAGATACATGGATATGTATTTGCCACCTCGTTTATCGCTAACATATTTTTGTCTCTTTTTCTCGTTTTTGAATGCCTTTGTTCATTCCCCTTAATTTCTCGTCAAACCCCTTTATAATGCCATATTTTCTCTGGACAAACGGTGGCATTATAAAGAGGTTATTATGTAATATACTATACTGGCAATGTTATATGTAGTACAAGAACGTATATCAAATAAGGGCTATTTTAGCACTTTTAGCCAGCTTTAAATTAGTCACACGTTTTCTCAACCGTGACAAAAAGTACGGCAACTTCTGACAAAGGATGGCAAATAGTTTTATTTGCCGTCAGTATCGTATCGGTAGATTTTGATTGTTAGGCCTAGGTATAAAAAAAACCACCCACCTTTTAAATGTATAAAATCGTGTAGAGTCTTGACACTATACTATAGTTAGTTAATATATATAATTAGCACAGAAATCCTATACCAATATTTTAAATACGTGTCTGGCACACGTATTACTGTTTGTTAAATACCCCGGGAGAAACTGTGCCATGACCTTTGACCTTTTCTAGCACGCGAAATTGACTTCCGTCATTAATTTTTCATAGGTCTAGCATAGGCCTACCACGAGTAGACAGGCGAAGGTGTGATGACACAGTTCGGAAAGTTTTGTTGGATTTATTTATTTACAGGACAAGCACACTAGCTGTCAGAATGGCGGTGGAACACACTCACAACTTCTGTAAGTAAAATCACACATTAATTCCGCTAAAACAATGTCGGATCATGAGGCAACCGAAGCTGAGCTCTGTGTGTAACGAAATGTTTTGGTTGCCTAGGAAGCGTGCCGACAAGTTGTTGTTCGCCCTCTCACGATACTATATCCATAATATAGTGTACATGTTATGTCATCTGCTGCAATTATCAATGACAAAACGTAGTTATGTGACAGAAAAAGCGACCTACATGTATCACTTTGCAATGTGTTAGCCATACACTTTTCTGGTTTCACTTTCAGAAAAATTATGTACAGCTGGCTAAGGACTACAGTACTGTAGACTACTATATCTGTATATGTAGGTTTAGTTGGTTTTTGACTTATCCGTATGTATACATGTACTGTAATTTAATTTAACACTAGTACTGTGCCTATATCAGATTTATAAGCGAGGCCATATATATGTACATATACACCTGTTTCAACCATGCCTTCAGGTACTTAAAATTTAAAGATATTATAGATATATAGGCCTGGTGCTACCCTTTAAATAGCCAGCCAGTGATCATGATCCATGTCATTTTCAAAAAATTATATAATAATGGAAATAAATGTTAAATCTTACAGCTGAATTCTAAAATAAGGCGTATGTTCCTAAACCTTAGGGGTTGTTTGTGGGATCAGATGGTGGTGTATTGTTTGTGTTGAATGTGTGGAAGGTGCCAGCCTCTCTATTTAAACATTCATATATTAGGCTATACTTATTGATAATTTTCCGATACCTAAAGGTCATCTTTGTCAGACTGAAATACAAAAATATAGCATTATATACTGTCAGTATTTATTGTATTGTTTATTCGTATGTTGTTGAAGTATATATATGCATTTAATCCAAAGCACAACCCAATAAGTAAGCCATATACCAATTTACATGTCACAGCGGTATATACTCAGGTACATACAGGAATTTGAAATGCAGTGGTGTTATGAATGAGGAAGGAGTAAGAAAAACTGTGTTTATTATAACTCAGCCAGTTGTAACTTGTAGGTACAATAGCAATAGAGGTTCGCCTATAAAATTTGATATACTACAAGGTACACAATATCTGTATCCACCCTTAATAACAGTTGGCTGTCGGACTAGATACAAAAATAGATCCCTGTTTACAGTAGAGGACAAGTTTCCTCTATATCTCAAGTGTTTACCCTGTGGACAGTATAAGTCCGCCCACACAATTTAAGTACCTATTGCTATATACCTGGTAATCCAGGCTATCTGATGTATTAGGTATCATATTGAGGTTGAAACTTCAGCTATACATCCATTACTTGTAAAGATAATTTTTTGAGGAAAAAAAGAATACATATATTTAATTGGTGCCTCTGAATATTACCAACAGGATATTAAAATTTCATTTGATTTAAAACTGTTTATAATACCTTAAATTTGTTTGATAACTTAAGCTCAAATCTTAGATAAAAAAACGTACAACGATATGCTATATATATATATATTACAAATATTTTAAATCCACCGAACAACTAGAAATCTGGTATAGATTCAGCCCATGGCAGTGAAGACTTGCAATGATCTATGACTTTTTTAGAGTGTGTCAGTTGGTTTCGATTGACTGAACTGATTTTATGACTAACCGTAATTGACACATATAGATGTATACTGAGTTCAGAAATTGACAATGTTTTATGCACCAATAGAGTTTCTTATTGGGGAAATAGAAAGATAATATATTGCTGTTTAGACAGAGGTCCGGGTGACAGGCTACTCTACTCAGTGATTGACTTTTATTTCAACTTTTATGACATAACTATTTTCTCAGTGACTTCTCATATATTAAGCTAACCTGTTCTCAGCATTTTATTTTACCTCTTAGTTTGCAAAACTGAAATAAATGCAAACTTGAGTATTACATTGGCGTCTGTGGAATTTTTCAGGTGAATTTTGAACATCTTTTTTCAAATATTTGATGAGTTCCTTTGGTTTGGTTTAATTTTGTTTAACGTCCTACTCACAGCGTGTATTTTTGGAGGCACGGTACTCTAGTGGTAGGACGCCAGTCTTGTGTCCAAAGGGTGGCGGGTTTGAGGCACGGCACTGTGTTGTGTCTTTGAACAAGATACTTCACTTCTCTCATGTTCCAGTCTACTCAGCTGTAAATGAGTACATGGTAGGGCAGTGCAAGAATTGTTGAATGCTAGCTGTGATGCCGAAATGGCAGCACCCGCTGTATGCTCCCCAGGGAGGTGAAAAAGATATTGGCTGGTTGCAAAGGCCCTATAACCACGAATAATATGTACAGAAGTATAAGAAATCCCATTGTCACAAGTGACTGCATGAATAGGTGGGTATAATCAAAGGTTGGTTTGCCTGCTTACATTAGGTTATATCATGGACTTGCAAAAGTGTAAAACCCAGAACAAGATATTTATTGTTCAGGAACTTACCCGGATATATCATTTTTCAGTGATTTCACTGATACCTTTATGAAAAGTTCATGCAGATCTCCTTTTATGCTGTAGAAAAACATGTGCATGTAGCAGAACTGGACTGGGTCGATTGTTTGTGACCAGGTAGCTTCAGTCATTGGGTAGAACATCTGTCTAGAGTTTGGAAGGTTCTGGGTTCAAATCTTGGTCTGGCTGTGCACTTTTCGTTCTCCTGTTCCAAAATTTGAAAGCATGCCAACCTTTGTTTCAAGCATTGGGTTGAATGTTTGGCGAGAGGATACCTGAACCTGGGTTATAAAATGTTGTATGTTTGGAGGCAAAGCCTTGATAAACGAGGGGGGAATGTTTCTGGCCATCGCATTTCTCTTTCTCCTGTCAGAAACATACTGCTTTATGTGTTCAAAATAGTTAAATATTAACGAAATATGAGAAACCATCTTGAAATTTCATACATGACATGCACATTTGATTTTGATTTTTGAATAACATGTTCATCATCATGATTTGTTACTTTGAGCATCCCAGCACCAACCTTAAAAACACATGCAATAGTGCGTGGTGCATTTTCAGTACCACTGGCAGAGGTGGTACACTACAAAATCTGTATTGATTCGGTGCAGATTCCAAGTTTGTGCTTTTAATGAAATTTTACATGGGACATGTAATGATTATATAACGACAGTATAACCAATGACTGGATAGGTACGACTCACTATACAGCCTCCGTTGTAATGTGTAAGAACAATGGTACAATGCTCACTTAAGCTTCTAGTATTTGAAGTGAGGTCGATTCGCACTCTGTTAATGAAGTTTGAAATTCTGAAATGTAGTATATGTCAGTAAATTTTGATGCTAAAGCTATACATATCAAAAACAATGTTTATTGTTTATCGTTACAGTTTCGGCATTTATTGACACTGACTCAGTGCCTGTGTATACCAGTGGTATAAATGTGGTCACATGTACACATGAAATCAAGGATGGTGTCAAAGCCATTAATGGCTGGGATCAAATTTTTCACGGTCAGAAATTTTTGCTGGCTTTGTGGCTATAAATATTTCATTGCACTAAATGCATTTATCACAGATACTCTTTTAAAAAATATTATGTATCTAATGTCACAGGCTATATTAGGGTACAGACCTAGTACAAAGTTGTGTACCCTGCCTCCAGATAATGAACCATTTATTTGTTTTTATACACATAAAATCAGGTAAACCCCAGGATGGTAGTCATGTACATGTATATATAGATATCTACAAAACAAGTGTCTGTAGTCAAGGGTTTCACATAAATAAGAACAATTTTATAGGAAACAGTCATCAATACATATATTCTCTTTGTTTGCCCCCCCCCACNTCAAGGGTATATTGAGTTCTTCCACATTTTACAAGTTCATCCTCCTACAATGTATCTGTCCTTTGGTAGGGACTAGAAGTACCGGATTAATTCACAAGAGGATTCAGTGTGACTATATATATGTGGCAGATTTTAATTGTACGCAGGATTAATTCCCCTTTAGCTCAGTGGAAGAGCGTTCATCTATGAAGACTGGGACCGTGGGTTAGATCCCTGGTGGAATGTCACTATTCTCTTTCCTGTTACAAAAGGTAATCGTGGTCCTCCCTGTGGTGACAGGGAGTAGGAACCTACATTTTAAATGTAGGTTGTGGTGTTCAACGGCAAACACATTTAAATAGGGGGGAGTAGCGTGGCAGATACTAATTATACATAAAGTAAGTACAACAATTATAACAATAACTGAAATAAGCCCTTTCTAAAGGAGCTAGTTTTATAAAAATAATTATAATAGAAATGTCTTTGTGGTGTTGAGATTCCTTTATTCCTTGATTATGTTTTACTAGTAAGGAGATCTATAGAATTCACTCATGAATCCACGACGCCTAGGCCTAGAGCGATACCGCAGAGTCCTACTTTAGGAGTGTTGGATCTCCTATTATTATGTTTTACAAGTAAGGAGATCTATAGAATTCAATCATGGATCCACGTGGCCTAGGCCTAGAGAGATACCGCAGGGTTCTACATTAGGAGTATTTGATCACCTATTATTTATTATGTTTGAACTCAATTTTTGTATTTTTACAGTTAAAAATGACAAATTGAATCTTAAAGTTATCTGGGAGTAGGAACCTACATTTTAAATGTAGGTTGTGGTGTTCAACGGCAAACACATTTAAATAGGGGGGAGTAGCGTGGCAGATACTAATTATACATAAAGTAAGTACAACAATTATAACAATAACTGAAATAAGCCCTTTCTAAAGGAGCTAGTTTTATAAAAATAATTATAATAGAAATGTCTTTGTGGTGTTGAGATTCCTTTATTCCTTGATTATGTTTTACTAGTAAGGAGATCTATAGCATTCACTCATGGACCCACGTGGCCTAGGCCTAGAGCGCTACTGCAGAGTTCTACTTTAGGAGTGTTGGATCACCTATCATTATGTTTTACTAGTAAGGACATCTATAGAATTCACTCATGGCTCCACGTGGCCTAGGCCTAGAGGGATACCGCAGGGTTCTACATTAGGAGTGTTGGATCCCCTATTATTATGTTTTACTAGTACGGAGATCTATAGAATTCACTCATGAATCCACGTGGCCTCGGCCTAGAGCGATACCGCAGAGTTTTACTTTAGGAGTGTTGGATCACCTATTATTTATTATGTTTGAACTCAATTTTTGTATTTTTACAGTTAAAAATGACAAATTGAATCTTAAAGTTATCTGGGAGTAGGAACCTACATTTTAAATGTAGGTTGTGGTGTTCAACGGCAAACACATTTAAATAGGGGGGAGTAGCGTGGCAGATACTAATTATACATAAAGTAAGTACAACAATTATAACAATAACTGAAATAAGCCCTTTCTAAAGGAGCTAGTTTTATAAAAATAATTATAATAGAAATGTCTTTGTGGTGTTGAGATTCCTTTATTCCTTGATTATGTTTTACTAGTAAGGAGATCTATAGCATTCACTCATGGACCCACGTGGCCTAGGCCTAGAGAGATACCGCAGGGTTCTACATTAGGAGTATTTGATCACCTATTATTTATTATGTTTGAACTCAATTTTTGTATTTTTACAGTTAAAAATGACAAATTGAATCTTAAAGTTATCTGGGAGTAGGAACCTACATTTTAAATGTAGGTTGTGGTGTTCAACGGCAAACACATTTAAATAGGGGGGAGTAGCGTGGCAGATACTAATTATACATAAAGTAAGTACAACAATTATAACAATAACTGAAATAAGCCCTTTCTAAAGGAGCTAGTTTTATAAAAATAATTATAATAGAAATGTCTTTGTGGTGTTGAGATTCCTTTATTCCTTGATTATGTTCTACTAGTAAGGAGATCTATAGAATTAACTCATGGATCCACGTGGCCTACGCCTAGAGCGATACCGCAGAGTTTTACTTTAGGAGTGTTGGATCACCTATCATTATGTTTTACTAGTAAGGACATCTATAGAATTCACTCATGGCTCCACGTGGCCTAGGCCTAGAGAGATACCGCAGGGTTCTACATTAGGAGTGTTGGGTCACCTATTATTATGTTTTACAAGTAAGGAGATCTATAGAATTAACTCATGGATCCACGTGGCCTAGTCCTAGAGCGATACCGCAGAGTTCTACTTTAGGAGTGTTGGATCTCCTATTATTATGTTTTACTAGTAAGGAGATCTATAGAATTCACTCATGGACCCACGTGGCCTAGGCCTAGAGTGATACCGCAGGGTTCTACATTAGGAGTGTTTGATCACCTATTATTTATTATGTTTGAACTCAATTTTTGTATTTTTACAGTTAAAAATGACAAATTGAATCTTAAAGTTATGACAAACTCAACCTTACAGTTAATTATGACAGACTCAATCTGAGTTATTACAGAGACAGGGTGCTGTGACAGATACTCATTGTGGCAGCAGACACATAGAGCTAAGCTTTCATGCTGATAGGCCATAAAGATCACACAGGTTAAATACTGAGAAACACAAATGCAAAATGGTGTGAAATATTTATAGCGATCCTGATTAATCATTGTAAGTTATGTGTCTAACTGGTAGTTACTGCTTGACTTGGAAATGGTTGAGATTCCAACCCTTTTACAATATACATACAATTGCTTGGCGTGAAGTGATGAATGCATGTCTCCTACCAGGATTAGCCTCTTGGTGATACTGCTATTGGGGACTTAGTCTCTTGGTCATATCATGGAAACTGTTGAGATTCCCACCACATAACCATACTCCCAAAATTGGCCTTGGGGTCAGCCCTGCTCTCAGAAACGTAGTCCTTGGGTCATAATGAAAACTGTTGAGATTCCCATCTTATTTAAGCATATATACATGACAGCTAGGCAAGAACAGATGACTACAGATATGCTACAAAGATGAAAACTGTTGAGATCCCCACCCCATAACCATGTGTAAAACTGCTGTTCATGAAAAGACTAATATATATATGCTTCCAGGATTGGCCTTGAGGTCTGTTCCCGCCCCTAGGATCTTAGTCCCTGGGTCCTTACATGTAAACAGTTGTGATTCCCACTCTATATCAATTTATATGATTGATGAGCATGAAAGTTTAGATGCAAATATACAACCACGATCGATTTGCTCCGGTGTCTGTCCCTACCGCCGTGAACTAATATCTTGCTACGATTACTTAAATATTCAGGTTAGTGATACAGGCCATCTGCACCTCTTGTCATTTCTAAGTTTTATAGCACTTTATTGGATTAATTGTTGATTTGATGTAATAGAAAGATCAAACAGATCGTTTCTTTTATGTTGTTTCATTGTTTTTTAACGATTTGTTGTTACATGTGAATATGTTCACTTACACCAAGGTTAAGTTCTCTTTCCAGGTTGTTTATAAGTAGATTTGTCATTACTCGTAGTACTTTCTCGAGTCATTTAGATGTATTCTAGCTATTAAGTTAACTGCTGGGCTTTACATATAGTTAGTTACAGGTGGGTTAAACTTATGTAAGAAGATACTGAGAGTGTCGGTGCTTTGTATATGAAGTGTAACATTATCACCCGCGATGGATGGACATATCTCTGTTACTGTGGTCTTATCAGGCGGGTCTTCTCTTAATGCTTCACTACACTTTAAACTGACATTTAATTTGTCCCAATAAGGTATGTGGATCAGTAAGGTACACCCAGACAGGTAACATCAATACCGTAAATAATCCTCAAACTCATGTAAGTGGTAATCACCAAATGTCTAAAGCATGGTCTGCTCACTTAGCTATACGGTAAATATCTCCAAATGTTTAAAGCATGGTGTGCTTACTTAGTAGTACCGTATATAATCCTCAAACTCACATAAATGGTTATCACCAAATGTTTAAAAGCATGGTGTGCTTACTTAGTAGTACCGTATATAATCCTCAAACTCACATAAATGGTTATCACCAAATGTTTAAAAGCATGGTGTGCTTACTTGTCAGTACTGTAAATTTTCCTTGAACTCACCTAAACAGTTATCACCAAATGTTAACAAGTGAAGTGTGCTTACTTAACAGTACCATAAATATTCCTCAAAAGTTTTCACCATTTGCTTACAAGTGTGCTTGCTTGTCAGTACGATAAAAAGACTTTAAACTAAACAGGTTTCACATAATATTTGAAGGTTTGGTGTACTTACCTATCAGATTTGGTGAGTAGCTTTTAAGGATTTTTGTACCAATCGATAAATTAGAACCTTCTTTTTTTGCATGAATGTTAATTTAATAAATCAATTCTGAAAAGAAAACTTTATCCTAGGAGACTTTTATGAAAAAGTAATTAAGATGAAAAATAAACAAAGTATATATATATGCATACACCACATTTTGTTTTGGGTAAAAATTCAGCATGGCTTTACTAAGATTTGAGCCCTGGATGTCAGATTGTTATACTGTCAGTCTAACTACCTCGTCAACAGTGGTGCCTCGGCCCATGTTGGTTACAGTTATAGCCAAAATGAAATTAAAGGGAAGTGATGCTTTTAATAAGTAACTCGTAAAGCAGCCACTAGAACTCATCTATTATTTTTCTCTAATGTTCCTAAATTATGACATGCTTACTTCCAAGGTATGGTGATTGACAGTTTATGCACACAATTTATAACATGGAATTATTTTTGTATTAAACTGCCTTCTTTGGAAAGTTATTGTCCTATAATTCTCACAGGATTGCAGCCAAATTGAATAACGCACGTTAGCGCATTATGATTAATTTTTCTGCAATCCTGTGAGAATTATAGGACAATAACTTTCCAAAGAAGGCAGTTTAATACTTATATTTCCGTTTTTTATTTAAGTTTTTCCTATATTTCCAAACCGTTATCGCATTTCAAAGTAAAAATTCGCGCTGTCTGTCAATGGGATCTTTTCTTGTTACGTTGCATGTACACGCGACCGTTCCAAGCCAAAAAATAGTTTGTGGAAATAAATACAAAATCATCAATTTATTTTAACAATTTAATCAATTTACTCCACTTTGAGGATATTCACCTTTTATACAACATAACTACATAAATTGTTGCGAGTTACATTATCAATTGGATTTTTTAATCCGGTAACGGATAGGTTACCACGAGGAATGCATATTGTTATATTTTCGCTACGTCAATAATACACTTAATATAGTGACGTTGGTGAAAACGACGTAATTTAGTCACGACGTCACGAACATGTTCTTCATATCACTTCACCAATGGGAATCATGTGAGAATTATGATCTGATATCTTTGTATTTTGTTTGGTAAGATTATATAATGGCAATGCAGAGCAAATGGAAATATATCTCCGCTACGACGGAATGATTTTTCTATAATTAACTTTCTGGAACGTTGTGTCATGCTTTATTTTCAGCAATAATGATTTGATATTTAAAGACGAGGATTAAGTAAGATAAAAGTAGACTTACAGCATATAATAAAACCATTGAAAGTTATAGGACAAATCTTGCCAGTAAACATTCATGGGAGTTATTTTACAAGATAAGACTCATAGTAAATATAGGTTCCGCTTCAGTTGGCATACCTAACAACTCTACAGCTATGTTGATACCAACTTTTGTGGGTGTTAGGTGTCAATGTTCCATGTTCGTGACTGAAAATAGAAAAGCACCTTTTATATTGTTTGTAAATGTTGACGGCACAGGTATTTATAGGGATATAGGTAAAGGAATTATAACCTGTGACGTTTCGGGCAATTAATTCCATAACAGGTACCGATAAGTCACGCAATATGACGTCTGCTTCACGGTGACGATCAATGCTTCTGTACTGTTACCAGGTTTTAACTTCTTCACGAAAAAAATAACGCTGCAAATAAAATTGTACTTCAAACAGTTCCTTGGATTTGCATTTGTGTTTTATGTTTGGTTGTAACATTTTATCTTGATCGACCAGTTCGTTTGAAATAAAATCATGGACATGTAGCTTCTGAGTTTCATTGCAACAAGAAATTAAGATAGTGTTTAAGAAAAGTGCTGTAGTAATCACAAATGTTGTAAAAATCAGATATCAAAAAGATGAAAATGTCTTCAGACCGCCGGAGTGAAAGTCTGGTGGGGAAGACAGTGAGTCAGGTTGTAGATGATATGTGGGATGGTTAAGGTTGGGGTGACGGTGAGGTTCCTGTAGAGGATGAGATTCACTTGAGGTTAGGTGGATGGAAAGGGTGAGATTTTTTGTTGTTGTCAGATAGGAGGAGTTCGGGTTGAGATAGGAGGGGTAGTGTGAGAATGGTTGGGTTGGGTTGGTGTGAGATGGGAATGTTGGGGAAACAGTGTGATTTTGCAAAGAATGACATCTACTTGAGGTTAAAGGGAGAGTTGGGGGTTAAATGGGAGGGGTTGGAGTGAATTGCTGGGGTAGAAGTGACAGTAAGGATCCTGCAGAAGATGAGACTGTTTACATGACATCAAGGAGAGGGGTAGGGTGAAATGGATGGGATTTGTATGGGATTGGTGAGGTAGGGGTGTGATTCGGGGAGGGTGGTGGTGGTGGTTGAAAAGATAGTGAGGTTCCTGCAAAAGATGAGATTCTTTACATTAGGTCAGAGTGAGGGGTAGGGTGAGATGGGTGGGGTTCGCTAAGATTGGTCGGGTTGGGATGAGATTGGTAGGTTGGGATGACTGAGGTTTCTGCAGAGGAAGATGTCCACTTGAGGTCAGGAGGAAGGGTTTGGGTGAGATAGGAGGGTTAAGGTTAGATAGGAAAGTTTGAGTGAGGAATATCAATGTTACCATTCTGATTGGAACTTTTCTTCCCATAACAACTTATATAGTGTCCTCTTTACCTTAAACCTATCATCATTCTAAATTAACATTTCAAATTTTATGAATTTAAGCTGACATTTTCTGAATTTATAAATAAACTTTTAATCTAAAAAAAAAATCAGAAATATTTAAAAGTTTGAAAAGAGGTAAACATGTTTCAACATAAAATTTAATCTAATTCAAATTTCAGTTTAAAAATGTTTAAAATGTTTATTTTACATTGAAAGTTTGAATAAAAAGACTTAATAGGACAATTTCAGAATTTGAAATTAACTTTGATTTTGATATCAGTTCAGTTTTTTGCTCACCTGGTCCAAAGCCTGGCTTCAACTTTTAACTTTAAACAACTTCTTCTGAATAACCAAGAGGTCTAGGACAATGATATTTGGACAGTAGCATGTTTGGATAAAGGGCTACCAAATGGATGACCTATGGCCTTAATCAAGGTCACAGGGGTCAAAGTTGAACACATTTCAACAACTTTTTCTGAATAATCCAAATGCATAGGGTGGTGATATTTGGCCAGTACCATGTTCAGATGAAGAGCTATCAAGTTTGTTTGTGTGAATGACCTTGACACATTTTCAATGTCACATGGTTAAATGTGTATAAAACTTTAATGACCTCATCTCAATAAACAAAAATGTCTTATTTGGTAATATTTGGCAAGTTGCATGTTAGGATGAAGGGCTATAAAGTTTGTTCAACTTAATGACCTTGTTAGTCTTTCAAGGTGATAGGGGTTAATTGTAGTTAAATCTTTTAACGGGTTCTTTTGAATGACTTGGAGTCATAGCTAGATACTGATATTTTGCAGGTAGCTATATATATATATATCTTAGTCCACTTTTAAGGTGACAAGTGTGAGATAATACCAGGTGAGCAATGCAGACCCATTGGGCTTCTTGCTTTGACGAGTATTAGTGTCGACAACTCAACTTTCGTCATAGATAAGTGTTGTGTTATTCATCTTATTCCGAGTATAAATGCTCTGTGGATCTGGATTTGTTTTGTCAAGCAATATTGTCATATAGCTGATCGTGAATGTTAAGTTTTTGTTTTGCTCCGATGCTCAAATCAATTGCTGTTGATAGCTAAAGCATATGACTTTAGCTGTGAAGTGGCCCCATCATTATTGGACACTATGTTATCGTCATATGACCTTGACTGTGAAGTAGCCTCGTTGTCTATAGGCAATGTCTTCATATGACCCTAGCTGTTAAGTGGCCTCATCATCAGTGGACATTGTTGTCATGTGAACTTAGCTGTCAAGTGGCCTCATCATCAGTGGACACTGTTGTCATGTGACCTTAGCTTTAAAGTAGTCTCATCATCTGTGGACATTGTTGTCATGTGAACTTAGCTGTCATGCGGCCTCATCATCAGTGGACACTGTTGTCATGTGACCTTAGCTGTCAAGTGGCCTCATCATGAGTGGACACTGTTTTCATGTGACCTTAGCTATCAAGTGGCCTCATCATCAGTGGACATTGTTGTCATGTGACCTTAGCTGTCATGTGGCCTCATCATCAGTGGACATTGTTGTCATGTGACCTTAGCTTTAAAGTAGTCTCATCATCAGTGGACATTGTTGTCATGTGACCTTAGCTGTCAAGTGGCCTCATCATGAGTGGACACTGTTGTCATGTGACCTTAGCTTTAAAGTAGTCTCATCATCAGTGGACTCTGTCGTCAAGTGACCTTAGCTGTCAAGTGGCCTCATCATCAATGGACACTGTTGTCATGTGACCTTAGCTGTCAAGTGGCTGGACCTCATCATCAGTGGACACTGTCGTCAAGTGACCTTAGATGTCAATTGGCCTCATCATCAGTGGACACTGTTGTCATGTGAGCTTAGCTGTCAAGTGGCCTCATCATGACTGGACACTGTTGTCATGTGACCTTAGCTTTAAAGTAGTCTCATCATCAGTGTACTCTGTCGTCAAGTGACCTTAGCTGTCAAGTGGCCTCATAATCAGTGGACACTGTCGTCATGTGACCTTAGCTGTCCAGAGGCCTCCTCATCAGTGGACACTGTTCTCATGTGACCTTAGCTGTCAATTGGCCTCATCATGAGTTGACACTGTTGTCATTTTACCTTAGCTTTAAAGTGGTCTCATCATGAGTTGACACTGTCGTCATGTGACCTTAGCTGTCAAGTGGACTCTGTCGTCAAGTGACCTTAGCTGTCAAGTGGCCTCATAATCAGTGGACACTGTCGTCATGTGACCTTAGCTGTCCAGTGGCCTCATCATGAGTGGACACTGTCGTCTTGTGACCTTAGCTGTCAAGTGGCTGCGCCTCCTCATCAGTGGACACTGTCGTCATGTGAGCTTAGCTGTCAAGTGGCCTCATCATGACTGGACACTGTTGTCATGTGACCTTAGCTTTAAAGTGGTCTCATCATGAGTGGACACTGTCGTCAAGTGACCTTAGATGTCAATTGGCCTCATCATCAGTGGACACTGTTGTCATGTGACCTTAGCTGTCCAGTGGCCTCATCATCAGTGGACACTGTTCTCATGTGCCCTTAGCTGTCAAGTGGCCTCATCATGAGTGGACACTGTCGTCTTGTGACCTTAGCTGTCAAGTGGCTGCGCCTCATCATCAGTGGACACTGTCGTCGTGTGAGCTTAGCTGTCAAGTGGCCTCATCATGAGTGGACACTGTCGTCATGTGAGCTTAGCTGTCAAGTGGCCTCATCATCATTGGACATTGTTGTCATGTGACCTTAGCAGTCAAGTGGCCTCATCATCAATGGACACTGTTGTCATGTTACCTTAGCTGTCAAGTGGCCTCATCATTAGTGGACACTGTCGTCATGTGACCTTAGCTGTCCAGAGGCCTCCTCATCAGTGGACACTGTTCTCATGTGACCTTAGCTGTCAAGTGGACTCATCATCAGTGGACACTGTCGTCATGTGCCCTTAGCTGTCAAGTGGCCTCATCATGAGTGGACACTGTCGTCATGTGACCTTAGCTGTCCAGAGGCCTCCTCATCAGTGGACACTGTTCTCATGTGACCTTAGCTGTCAAGTGGCCGCATCATCAGTGGACACTGTTGTCATGTGAGCTTAGCTGTCAAGTGGCCTCATC
The DNA here is from genome assembly GCF_002113885.1 of Mizuhopecten yessoensis. Classification (NCBI taxonomy): domain Eukaryota; kingdom Metazoa; phylum Mollusca; class Bivalvia; order Pectinida; family Pectinidae; genus Mizuhopecten; species Mizuhopecten yessoensis. Next base: position 2,201,822 of record NW_018406397.1, read on the forward strand.
ATGAGTGGACACTGTCGTCATGTGACCTTAGCTGTCAAGTGGCTGCGCCTCATCATCAGTGGACACTGTCGTCATGTGAGCTTAGCTGTCAAGTGGCCTCATCATCAGTGAACACTGTCTTTAAAGTTGCGTCATCATTAATTGATGCTGTCGTTATATGACGTCAGCTGTTACAAAGACTTGAAAACCCAAGACAACATGGTTATAATCTTCCTTTTGAGATTAACCATTAGGAAGACAACTTTCCCTTGTGAACAAATATTGATGTCATGGAATTCAAGTCAATTTCATCATAATTGATCTTATGAATATTTTAATTTACGTATATTATTTTTTTCCGACTGGCAGGATATTTGTCAGTGTTATTTACAATGTAATTAACATCTTTAAACATCAAGAAGCTATTTTGATTCCGTTTATATGGAACATTACAATAGCGTGTCGATAAATAGTGAATTATCTGTTAATTTTCTCTCAGATTACATTTTCATCAGCATAAATTGGAATTGTATTTTTGTTTGGTGCATTTGAAATTATCGATTATGAATATAAATTGAAAATTACCAGATCAGTCAACTACAAGATTAGAATAATTGGTGCAGCTTTTCAATTTACTGAAGTATGCAGTATCCACTAAGGGGTGGAATGGGGAAACATACCACCAATCCCTCTAACTGCCAGCAATATTAGAATGTTATTTGGATGAAATGTCTTTTGGATGAAATGTCTTCATATCATTCTGACAACTGACTCAAACAACTTATGATATTTCCTTTTTGATTAAAGTGCATGATTCATTTGCATTTACTATTTCTCTTACAATTGCTTCAGTTTGCTTTTAGTGAAATTTACAATATTTGCCTGTATATGTATGTAAAATTACATTCAGATGTGATGAATTTGACTTAGTATGAATATATATAAACTGCTGATTCCAAGGTCTGCACTTCCAAAATAACCTGGCATGTTCTGGTAAGACTTGACCGTTGAATTAAAAAGTTTAAGCTATTTATAATGTATATTGTATATTGTATTTATATTGTTATCAATTGGAATTCCCTTCCTGAGAACGTGATTCGAGCATCAAATCTAATAATTTTTGAAAACTGCATTGATAAATTTTGGGGAAGTGATGTAAGGAGATTCACAACAGCATCAGAGTGATGTCACATCAAGGAAACTGTTAAATATATCACGATTAGGTAAATATGGCAAATATACTCTGTAGCCTATCATTTTCTTATCATTTCACTCATTTTGTTTGTTTTTGATGAATTAAGGAATGTGTTGGAACAGATTAAGGTTGCATGTGTTTCAGTTTGAATATTTAGAAATAATATTCCAGCATATTCATCATTGAAATGCAGCCAAACCATCCTTGGACAGTACACCATTGAAATGCAGCCAAACCATCCTTGGACAGTACACCACCATGCTTTTCACCTACACACTTCCTATACATGTGTCTTCTATGTGTCACCAAGCTCCTTATGATGGTAAAATTTCTCTGGACTAATTGTTCTTGCATACTAGACCGAGATATCTGCATTTCCGGTGGTGCTGGAAAATTCTATTTGACCCACGGATCTAGGTCGCTTACACGCGCAGACTGGCGGGGGAGTTATAGTGACCTTTCGCGGTCACGCTATGGTTCGTGACGTCATTTTAAGACGTTTTGGGGTCAGTCAGGGTCATCAACGTCATTATCAATTGTCATCCGTGCTGCATATGCTAATGAGAAATGCGTGGACAGTTTACAACTTTACTAGAAGAGCAGCTGTTTTTACGGTTTTAGGTAATAAGCAAGAAATAGAATCCATCCCTGCTGTGAGGTAAGGATAAGATAATTCAAACCCTCAGGATAAAATATTGAGCAAAAGACCCTTGGCAAAGTCTTGGGTCTCCTGCTCAATATTTTATCCCTTGGGTTTGAATGACCTTATCCATACCCAACATCTTGAGGATTCTATTTATTACATTATAATGAAGTTTTACGGAAAGTTTCTTGACAGAAATTCAGTAATGAAAAGTTCTTTTTAATTGAGTTTCGTTTCCTTAGGGACATTGGAAGGTGGATATATGATATCATCATTGGTGATCAACTAGAGAATGGCTCCTTAATACTGACTCGTGGTAATTATGCAAATTATTGATGTGAGTAATTAATTGCAAAGTTTGGTGTGTTTGTAATGCAGAAAGTAAAAAAAGCCTGTAAACAAAAGTTAGAAGACTCAAGGAGAACGGATCTAGTTCTATTTATAGCTGTATATATGTAATATGTTTTGCCTTAAATTTGTCAGTCACCAACCTTTGATTTGACCTTTAATTTGATAACAAACAGATCATGTATGGTGTGAAGTCTGGTTATTGTTTACACGGTTCATAAACAGTTCCAGGAAACCCAGCCTTCCCAGGGAATCGACAGGTGTCGTGGTTGTCTGTCGGTTACGAGAGCTTCCCCACTCTGACTCCAAAGGGCAGCATTTATTTGTCTATACAGAACTCTCTAATGTGATGTTATAGTCACCAGCTCTGTACTTGGAGGTCTGCTGTAAACTTAGCCTTGAATAGCCATTATTTATCCTGTGGTGTTATGGGCAAATCATTAGTCTTAGCTTTTTTCGTTGTATTAACCTACCTTATTTTGCAGTGAATTCTGAGAAACGCTTTCGAATTGAAAATGTCCAAAAAGTACTTACTTTAAGATTGGGCCTGTATAAAATAAAAGTCTGCTATGTTTTTGGTCCAGGTGAATAATGATGATGGGTGGATATTGTGATATTGGTGTAAATGTGATAAACTGTAAACAAGGATGTGGCTGCTATTTTACTTGCAATCGGAGACGATAATAGACGTGAAAATGGAAGTCTGTTGGTCACCAGGAGAAAGTAGCTTGTAGAGTCTTAAATTGTTGTGATAGAATTCAAACTGATTTGTTAAGATGTTAGGATATTCATATTATTTATTGACATGTACAGTAAGACATTATGCTGTCTTTATTTGTCCAGTGACAGTTGGCATTATATACAGGCTGACGATATATGGAGGGAAATATATATTAAGGAGAAACATTTTTCATCGTTTTAAAGTTTACAATGATTAGGGAAAACAAAATCCTATCAATTAACTTAATTGAAACTGCATTAATAGAAATTGAAATTTAGCATTTGGTTGAAAATTATATGACTTGGTACATAAATTGTAGAATTGATGGGTTATACATATATTGTTGGATACTTTGCTCTTTAAGTAAACAAAGTAAGCTTTCATAGGGACTTACAATTACGTGGCACCCGAGTCGTGACATCTTGGTGGATCATGTACTTGTGTGACAGCTGACCATCACAGTACTATGGCTGACCTCACCACTTGAGATTCCTGCCTGACCATGTACTAATATAACGGACATCACCAGACCATGTCAATAACATGTACATTGTATCCCAAGTGAAATATCAGAATTCTATTAGGAATCCTAAGTCGATAGAGATGGATTTGACCTTTCTTTGCCGGACTAATTCTGCCATTACTTTATGTTGATGATCCGCATATGGTAAAATGTGCTTCTGACATATCTAATAAAATTATGTAATGAAAGGAATACATGATTATAGATATACAAAATTTTTCTGTCACTTCGCTTACTGCCAGCATACTGTATACCGGGAAATATTCGCCTCAGTTTAACTTCTGCCTTTAACGCCATCCACGATGGCGGCGAATTAATCGTGACAGTGATGCTAGTACACAGTATACACTATATATAGTAATTACATGTGAAGGGCGAAATTAACACTGGTGACGGGCGAATATTTGACTTTGCGAAACAGTATGTGAAGGATCCCATTTACTCTATCGAAAAAAATTCTTAATCACATGTCCGTTGACGTAATGCAAAACCCCTTGATGACGCCATTTTGACATTTCTTTACAGTAAAACTGATTATATACTGTATACAGATCCCTAGGGTGTATTGAAATTGACGTGTCTGTAGATGACACTGGTGAACAGATGTGAGTGGGGAAGATATAATGACAATCTAGGTTACAATGATTCCTTAACTCATTCACCCCTGAAGACACATTTGAACTCTTCCAATTCAAAGGCTGGAAAAGTTCATTATGAAATTTCAGGGGTGAATGAGTTAACAACGTGTATTGCGATGTTGGTTTCAGAAAATTGCTATGCTTCCTAGTTTTGTAAAAACTTGTAGAGCTTAAGTTATGAAATACTCGGTATATATATATAGGATAAAATCTGTACATTTTGAACAAGATATGAGAGTTTCTCTATTAAAAGACTTTTATCTGTGTCCTCAATTTCAAACTGAATAAAAAAGATATTTCATGTGCAATTTCTGATGTCAAAATAATAGAAAATAAATCTAACATAGTGTGCTGTTTAACTCATTCACCCCTGAAGTTTCATAATGAACTATTCCAACAATTGAATTGGAAGAGTTCAAATGTGTCTTCAGGGGTGAATAAGTTAAACACACAGCGATACAAAATCAGAATGCAAAGTAGATGCAAAAAGATAACATTAGTCAAGAAAATAAACTACCCAGGGTCATACCCGGTATTTATACGTCGCAAAACAAAAGCATGTTTTCCAGACAGGACTTCCTGCTACAATGATGTGAAGGTATGTATACGTCGCAAAACAAAAGCATTTTTTCCAGACAGGACTTCCTGCTACAATGATGTGAAGGCCAATGAGCTATGACTAGTCTATACCTACTCCGTGATATACATTGTACCCATGGTCTGACAGTCTGGACATTTCTATAGCTAACAAATTGGAGATATAACGTCATTATCTTTTGAATACATTGGTTTCTGCTACGTTTTATGGAACGTAAATGCAATAGAGCGAGCGTTGAGCCCTATGATGCCCGATAGAGTCCGTTAAGTAGACTGTTGTGTCCAGTTGATGGTGCTTGTCTGGATTGTATCATATAAACCTCTTCAACCCTGTAAGGTTTGATAGAGGCAAACGTCAAGCAGCTGATGTGAGGGGGGTGATGTTTATCACGATTCTGTAGGGACAATGGTTACTGTGGCAAGCAGATCTCTCAACATACACAGACACCTCACAGCTATTGTTCCTGTTTCCAGCACCTTTAACAGTCTATTTGTCTTTGTGTTCAGAATCCGTACCAACATGCAGTTGTGTTCCAGTATCTGACTGGTGTATTGATATTATTCTGTACCAAAGTGTCAGAATGTTTTATTTTCTGAATGTTCGATTATGTAAGTTTCCAAGTGTAATAATTTATAGGCTAGTGTCCTCATCATGTCATTTGGTCTGCAATATAACTTTTCTTTAATATCTTTTTGTTTTTTCTCCCCTGTTATACAAGTTGGATGCTTCTAGAAGCATCAATGTGTGTGTCTGCATATTTCAAATGTAGGAACAACTGTTTTGCTTAAAATCCCTATTATGAATTAACATGCAAAAATGTTAAAAAAACACCACAAAAACAGTATACACTTTCCTAAGCATCGTTTTATTTACTTTCTGTATGGTTTAAGTGTCTTTGTGACCTGTACATTGATACTTCTTTGTTTCTTAATGTTTATAGTCTCGGAAATTATCTGACAAAATTTATCATCTTTATATGTCATATCATACCATGACAGTTTCTGTGGTCTAGACTTCCTGTCTATAGATCTTTATATATCTCTGTATACTGTTACAAGTGTCCATGGTCTAGAATACCGTCTATAGGAATATCCTGTTGTTTAGACATACCACGAAAGTTTCAATTTTGTCGCCTGTGTAACAGGAGAGGAAAAATGCACGGCCAGACCAGGGTTTGAACCCGGGACCTTCCGAACTCTAGACAGACGCTCAACCAATTGAGCTATCTGGTCGCCGACGATCGACCCAGTCCATTTCCGCTACACCTGTATTTATTCTGTATGTTACTGTGAACAGTAGTCTAGATGCGTTACTGATTGTCAATTTTATGATGATTACTTCCACATAAAAAGAAATGAAGCAGTACAAGTACAAACTATTTGTAAGGTTTTAGTACTAGGTAACAGTAACACTAACAGTTGTTGTATTACTGACATGTTCATTTATGGTTCCTGCATTCGTCTCTGCCGTCACAAAATAAAAGTAGAGTCCAATATGGTGGGGAGCGTCTTGGAAACATCGAAACATTCAAACACCCAAAGCGGGGTTCACGTACTGTAGTATTGAAGTGTAAATTGACTATGTATAAGTCCTATTTATAGGTGTCCACTGATTGAAGATCAAGTATGAAGATAATCAGGAAATGCATTGGATTTTATCCTATTGATTGGCTGTCTGGTGAGACTCATAAAAATTTGAGGAATGGCCGATGGCAGATTGGCCAATTTCTGCTCAAACGATTATTCAATTATTTACTATTGTAGTAGAAGAATGTTGGTTGTGACTCAGTTTGGAGATCGCGGTAATAAACTGGGATGAATAATTAGCACTGAGTTGAATTGATGATAAGTTTCCTGTTTCATAGACATGTCTATGATATATAATTGTGCTTATCTTACAACACGAAGCTGTCAGTTTATTAACTGTATACTGGAGATATATGTCATGTACAGAACAGTGCAGTGAAGAGTTTTCTCTACAAGGATCTGCATCACATGAATAATTGTATATATGTGTCTGATATTAATACGGGATGAAAAAGAGATGTTTTATTTCCTGAAGGCCATTGGCATTTAGAGATAAAGGTTACATATATATATCTAGGTAAAATGGATATAGAATGTTTTAAACATGAACGGAAGCACTACAGGTCTACACCTTATACATATTAATCCCCCTGTTCGACCGGTCAGGCGATGAACTGTTACTCTATTCCGTCAGTCCCAGATCTTGTGAAATCACCTTTTTCCACAATTTCACTTCAAATTTGGTACACAGTATTAGTAAGACATGAAAATAAGAACCTTTCTTTCATGCAATATTCTCCCCTTTTCTAGGAGTTATGCCACTTTTGGCTTTTCAGTAAGAAAAGCTTGATAAATTAATTTCTTCCACAGTTTAAGCCTGTTTCAACTCCGGTGCACACTATATTGATAGGACATGGAAATGTAAATCTGAACCTTTTTGTTACAGTTTTCTCCCATTTTTATGGAGTTTTGCCCCTTCTGCTTCTTTATGTGTAAGGCAATTGTTGGCTTTATTTAACTACATTTGTGTTGTATAATTTTGCCCTTAAGTGACAGGGCAAATTAAAAAATGAAACCAAAAGTTTCCAGATGCATTGTCTTTAAAACCAGAAGATTTGCTTGGTGAATTAACTCCTGATGCAGGGAAAATAGCAATATCTAGGTACGCAGTATAACAGTAACCTTTATTCGACTGTGTCCTTTAGGATAGTCAGGAGATTAAAACATAAAAAAAATCTGGTGAATATATATCTTGCAGAATGCCACCCTAACATTTTCTGTTCTAATTTAGTATTTCATTATATTACATGGCCCCATCTAACATTTCAACTTTCTGCCGGAGGAATATGTCATCCTCAGATGACTTCTGTTGTATTAACTATTATTATTACTCCTGGTCATGGCCACCAGTTTTCAATTATCAATAGATAATAGATGTTTATTGAAGTTATTGTTTTCTGCCGTTTTCACCTTTTATTAGTACATCTGCCCCTTACGGCTAAAAACCTTATGGACCAGCATCTGTCGTCTGTTCATCATCTAACATAAACATTTCCTTTGAAAAACTACTAATCCAGATATTCTGAAGGTATACTTTCATTAAAATTGACTATCCCTAGGCAAAGGAGATTCACTGATGTTTAAATGAAGGCTCTGAGTCCCCCTAGGATCATTTTTCTATTGTTGATGATAATTATTTTTATGTTAAGGTCTTTTTATCTCCCTGTAAAAAAACTTTGGGAGGATATAGTCGTCAAGTGGGGTGCCTGTCCCTTTGTTGGTAATGCTTGTCTGAATGATAACGCCAACTTACCAACTTTTTGAAAGAGGTATGGCGGAAAACTGCCCGTATCTCCCTAAGTCGGCATTTTTGAAAACGGAAAAAAAAATGAGTAAATATATTTTAGTAGCAAAAATGCATGGAATAGATATAAAACCAATTGAATATGAATTTTTGAACTGTTGAGATGTTCGGTATGGTTAATATAATACTGCAAATATAGCCATATTAACTATATCTATGAAAGTTTCCAAGACTTAAAAAAATACTTTTAAAACTTTCCCATCTGAGGACCAACTTTTGAATAAACTTTTTGATTCCATGATGTAATATGTAAAAACAAATCGTATGACGGAAAAGTGGTCCTCCTTTGGGAAAGTGCTCAAAATGATGAAAAACAGGGTTGATCAAGTTTTCAAAACTGCAACTGATGTTTCTTGGGTTTAAGGAGTTTATATTTCCATACTCGTCTATGTCCGGTGTAGCCTAATGTGTAATGCAGTTAGCTTGTGATCAGAAATATGAACGGCGTAGGTTTGAATCCACATTCAGATACACTTTTTTCTTCTTTCATTTTTAATATTTAGGCAAGTGATCATTTTCCTTAGTAAAGTGAAAAATAGTTTTCAAATCAATGGAACATTTTATTGATATTTTAATAACATATTACCTATTGATTTATCTTCTATGGGATCATGTCAACAAATCCCTGTACGCGTGTACAGTACAGCTACGCTTTGTTTTATGAATTGTTTTACCCTCCAATTGGCACTAGTATTTTTAATTATTATCTAAACACAAACAAATGATGCCGAAATGCAAAATATATGGGATTGTTGCGTCAGAATAAAAAAAAAAGGCAAAGCAAAGAAAAGAAGTGTTATTATCGCAAAAATATTACTGAACATATGGGAAAATTCATCGTCGAGGACAGTCTCATTTGTTTTAAATGCAGGAAGACTGCAGCACAAAGTTAGGAGCGCAATACAAGTGTAAGACATGCTATTCGAAAACTATATGCAATTTTACCATTCCAAGGCACAGGAAGAACAAAATCAAGATGCATGCTTTTTAAGAAAACATGTAACGGCATGACGTAGGCAATAGTAATGAGAATTAAATCCTTTCAAACTTTGTAATGATTGTATGATCTTGTGTTTTATACAGCATAACGCAAAATTAGGATTTTGTTGAGTCTTGATCGTGAAACGCATGTATTAATAGCCATGCATGACCTTAAATTCGTCTGTTTACAATAATCTATTCTTAGACACGAGATTCCGATAGAGCTACCTGTATAGAAATACCTGAGTACGCGTCATAACAGTGCACGGTTGGACGCACGCACTAGCAGGTCATATATTTGGGGAAATAGGCATAGCAACCCACCATAGCTCTTTCCCTGGGGGAGATTACAGAAGCTCAGAATTAAATGCATAAAGAAAATGGGTGTATCACTATATATATATATATATATCCCAGGTAAATGGCATCTTTTGAGCTGTTCTTTCAGAAAGAATCATCAGATCTTAGATAACAGGAATGGTTTAGCAAATTCACTGGTTGAAAATGCTTAATTTTGGGGTCAAAAATCAGGAGTCTCCCTCCGAAATAGGGAGAGATAAAGTATGATAAGTTGAGAATGAAAAATTGTACAAAGTTCAAACTTGGATCTCATCAGGAACAGCTCTGGTACCGGTCTTAAACTTCACAAGTGTCAGTGGTGTGGTATGTACAGAGGAACACAAAGAGATACTATAGTCCCACCGTCTTATCCTCCTCAAAAGTATCACTTACTTGGTGTGTAAACACGATACTTTACCAGATTATAAAGAGACAGCTCGTCCTTTTTCCAGTTATGGCATGCCGTTGGTAGTTGAACAATGTTGTGCTGAATAATTGATAGAGGATATTGATGTAGGTGATATGCACATGAAGCTCCGTAGGATCAGTCACATGGAAGGGAGTCGGACATGTCCTAAACATTCCATCCTGTAACAGGTGATTGGGGATATTTGTTTTTAATCTAAAAGGTCAATTACACTTTATACCTGGCGTGGTTGTAAAGGCTGCTTCATTATTTACGTATTATTGGACCCTGTCTGGAGACCGATCCTGGGACACACGACCGGTGAGGCAGTAAAATCCGAGTTAATGGCAAGCTTGCATGTCACTCGGATGTTGTTCGGACCAAACTGTTTGGATATGGTTCTTGCACGGATTTATAGTCTCTAACCCAGGAGTATAAACTATAGCCGAGGTACATCAAATAGGGATTTATAAATAATTTACCTTACAAATACTGTCTTCTGGAGGCAATTCAGTGTAATGCTACACAAAAGACCCTAACATACTGCAAATATTTAATCCTTTGGAGTATTGTCCTTGATGGTGACCGCTTGGTATGGTCAAGAATAAAACTGACCATTGTTTTGTACTGTGCATAGTAACAATTAGCGAATGGAAGGTAAGAAGGTATCTTTTTATTCACTACACACGTTAAGTATTCTCATGGCATGTTTTTGGCGCCAATAATTTGTCACTTCAGTTCTGCTCCACAGCAAATGAAACTAGACCTGTAGACTGTCATGGAAGCTTTGATTATAGAACACGCCACCAAGATGCTTTTCATGCATTTCACATTGGAATCGAGTTAGAAAAACAAAATCCTTCGGCCTGCTTTACGTTATTGCGACATTGTGTACAGATGTGTAAAGAACTGTGATAGGTGCAACATACCGATGAGAATTTGTCCTGTTTCGAATTAATCTGAATGGAGAGACGTTGCGTCTTTGTTTAATGAACTGCAGAGAGTGAGCTTCCAGGTATTTGAATTGGAACAAATTGCAAAAAATTGTAATAAAACCCAGGAACTTGATAGATATTATAACATCATGATAGGCTTTTGAAATCATTTTTTTTTTCATTTTAGCCAAAAAAAGTCTATTTTGATGGATAATTTTTTTACGTGTACATATTTGAAGTTGTTCCAAAAGGAACATCATTTATTTTTTTGTAAAGTTCACCTCAACAAGGTTCGTCCTTAAATACTTGTACAATACATGCTATTGTAAAAAATGTAAACAAGATTACATAGCTGATGATGAAACTCTTGATTATTGGATATAAAGCTATATACAAAAGATGTTTGTAATTTGAACCACAAAACCTGTCACTTAATCTGTCAATATCATTTACACCCCGAAGAGATTTTAAATTATTTCATCACAATCTACTTTTCTGGAATTGTATTTTTGTTATGCATGTTGTCATGAAAATAGCGATGACATTTTGCTGATTGTTTAAAGTAATTGATCTCTGATGTATTAATGTTACATTCGCCATGTATGAGTTGAGCGATTTCAATGGTACTGAGTCAGGCAGGTGTAATTTGTTGTGTTTAGATAACCAGATAATTATTTTCATTATGTAGGTCCCCGAGGTTAAAAAACACTAACTAAACATCAGTGTAAGTTATCACACATGGTACATACCAAATATGGATATTCCTTGTCGAGAGTATTCTGCAGCAGGGAATGTATACCGGTAATTGGTAATATTGACGTTTATAGGTTTTTGTGTTTAGGTTCTCTGAGCTGTTTTTGTTTAATATCAGTGTAAGTAATCAAGAGCATGTCGGTGTGCACCTTACGTGGACGTTAATTGTTGAGAGTATTCCGTGATGAGGGATGTATAATTTGTACCGTGTTTATGGAGGCCGTCGTAGGAATTTGTCACTGCTATTGATCCGAATCCCACGTTGTGATGCGGCAGACAAAAAATGATCCCGCGCAGTTGAGACGTGCCAGTCAAGTTTGGAGATGGTCATACTGGGGAAGTGGCTCTGGGAACTCTAGGGATAGAACCAACACTTCACTTACTTTGAGAGTTTTAAGCTAACAGCCTGACTCCTACAACTGGACTGACACTAGTGTGTTATAGACAAGTCACACGACTATGCTGCTGATGACTGTACTGCAGAACTCCATACAAGATAATCTGTACTTATTGCTGCAATAAGTTAAGGTATCTTTCACACTTGTCACCACATTTCTGCGGTATTTCAATCCTTCGAGACTTCAATTATTTTTAACATTGAATGATTTATGTGCAGCCGCAGATGTAACAGGTGAATTTTGTTGAAAACTTTTCTTCTGTCGACTTTTGAAGATTTTTCATTCTCGGCAGAAGGATTTTTCCTTTTGAGTTGGTTCCTATAGGAATTTGTTGATGGGGTTTTTCTGTTAGATCCTGTCAAAACACAAAAGACTTCTTACTTTATGCTTTCTGAGTATGAGAAATCTAATGGGTGTTGTATATACATGTGATCTAGTGTTTCAACAAAACGAGTAAAAGTTGGTACTAAGGTTCAGCAAGATAATATTTTATCAACATTTTCCTTTGGACTTATTTGACAATTTTTGTCCGTAGCTATACTTTTGGAAGACAAATGAGCACAAAATATCTTCTGGTTATTTGAAGAAACCCGCAATTTTCTTTGGGAATTAAAGATTCTGAGGCCAACAGGGCAACAAAAGCATTTTTGTGTGTGACATATTCAACAAGTTAAATTAAGACTGTATCTGTTAATACACTTTTGACTTTTGAAGTTTTGTTTTATCAATTCTTCAACTTGATGTGTTGAAGATTTGAGGATATTATCTTTGATTGTCAGACACAGGATTTCAAACAATTTAGGACAAAACATCTTTCGGAGGAAGGAATGGTTTATTGAGCCTTGGATGTGAATCTTTTGAGGATTATTTTACTTTGGATTTGACGAGGAATTTGCTCGGTGAAGGATAGGATCTTTGACTGGTTACGGGACAGGGGATTGGTGTTGTTGGCTGCCTCACTATCCCTCTGTACTGGTCCGGATATCACGTTTGGATAATTGTGCTATCTCTGGCGCATCAACACTCTGTGAACCCAGTCATATACTTAGGTAAGTGCAATTAATATTTGATCCGTCCTGGGTATTGTACTATAAATATGAATGTATTGCTGCAAAGTGGCAAACCTGCACAATGTACGTGTGCTATATACACGGATATGTTGGAGATTATAATCGTCAGATGTAGTTTTAGAGATGTGATGATGACACAAACTGTGTTCAGTTATTTTGATTTCATTGTCATTATTCTAAGGTATGCTTTATAAATATGTATACTGCACCATCGCCCTGAGCTCAAGTTGTACAATTTAAAATGTATGCCAGTGATAGAGTTTTATCAGATATCTTTAGTTGCTATGCTAACAATGCCTGTAAGGTTGAGGAAGGTAAATACTTTATTTATTAAGATGATAAGGTCTGATTGCTGGTCAATCGTTTGTCCAGTGTGAGTTGCACTAACAGTATGGTAAACCATACAAAGATCTGTAATCAATGTTAAGATCTAGTCTTTGTTTGAACTTATTAGTTATAATAACCCCAAAATGAAGTTACGCATAGGTAGGGGGGGTAATCCTGGAATACAAGTAGTCTGCTTTTAGACACAATCTACAATAACTAACTCCTTGTTGTAAGCTGAATTTCAAAAAATCCACTTTAATCACCACTTTCGGAAGTTGTGCTCCTGGGATTATTATTTTGATCTGGCCATTTTATGGGGCTTATGCCCTTTTCTGAAATCCTGATATATTTGATCCAAAGTGCTTCTACTTTTTTGACTGATAGTTATGGAAGTTTGCACACATGGTCAGTTCCCTAGGTACTTGTGCACTTATGATTTCTTTTTGATTTTGCTATTTTTCTTGCAGTTATGTCCGTTTCTGGTTTCCATTCATAAGTTTTGCCAAAATTAAATCCTGAACTAATATGAAATTGTTTGTAAAAGATTTTCTTTAGATTGGGGGATAGGTAAGGTGTAAATAATATTAGCCTGTCGCTTACAATTCTAGTTGCATTTAAACCCATAATTTATTAAATAAAACCTCCACATGATTAACATTGTCACTTTCATGAAAATATGAGTACATTATCTATATTTTGTGTTTGAAAACAAAATCAAATGTTAACAAACTTGGGGCTCACACACTATGGATCCTACACTATACCAATGTTGCTATCCAGGAATTACAATTGCATAGTATCAAAATGAGAGATGAATACCTTGACAAGGGAAGTAACTCCTAAGTCAGAAAAAATACATTTGTTTCTTCATCTTTATATCAAGGAGATATCTCCCAGTCTTAAAACAGCTCTGAAGTTGATCTGAAGTTGATCTTTGCATCGCAGTTACCGGTATGCCTGGTGCAGTGGTAAAGTGTATCCTTTACTTTAACATTATAAGACATGTACGAATGTCAGATATACTAATATGAATGGCCCCAACATAAGAGTTTGGCTTGAGATAAATTTAAGCTTAATAAAGCACACTTAACATAATATCACGTTAGCGGCTTAAACTCAGCTTGGGTCGACTCGGTAACAGTATGGAACATGCGATGACGAGGCATTGAAGGACCTGCCTTTGATAACAGAAAATCTATTATCCAACAGGACTTATAATCCGATTACACCGGGGGACCTGGACATTTAATCTGAAAAACATGATCATCCTATTATTACAATTATTATTGAATAAATGTAGTGTTTTATCAGTGTTTCCCAGGGAAAATTACTCAGATGCCTTAATTTCTGCTACACAATTATAGATATTATCTTTCAGATAATTTGACAATATTTTTTTTGAAATTGGCAGAAAAAATGTCGGATTATAGAAATTTGTGTATAATTTGTTTAGACCTACACTGTTAAGCTCGCCTCCCAGATCCTGTTGATATTAGTCGCTATTACAGGTCATCATGTTAAGTGGTTTTCAGCTGTGATATTCTATTGCTGATAGTTAACGAGTAATTGGTTTGGAAACAAGGTGCAGTATTAGTTTTATGTTTATCTGTAAATGGCAATATTAAAGGCTGCGGAATCCGGTAATACATTACTTTATCAGAATTTACACCCCAATAGACGGATGAATCAGCTTCTGCTATTTCTGATTTTCAATCTATGTTTGATCTTGTAAAAAAAGATTAGCTTCTGATGACTTGAAAATTGATTTTATGGTCATGTGTGGAAATGATTTCCAAAAGAGTTCCGATCTTGCTCTAATAACCTGGACAGTTTTTGAAGGTGTTGGAAGGATTTTTTGGTTTTTTCTTCCGCTGTGAACTTGTTCGACACTTTTCTCAAGAACTGCAAGTCTGATTGAATCAAAATTTCCCTGTGTGTTGATAACCCTGTGTAGATTTACATTTTTTTTTATCAACCTGACATCAAACTGGGCTACTGTGACACGTGATAGACCGAGACATTTAGAGCTATATATATTTTACAACTTTGAATTCTATTGGGGGGAAATTGACTAATTAAATTCTGGGAGTGATGATAATAATAATAATAATAATTTGAGGAATCTTATATACCGCTTTATCACAACCTCGTTCTTAGGTCGTCTCAAATCTATTCACAAATTATTTTCAGTGGTTAAGGGCCTTTGCAACCAGCCAATACCTTACTCAATTCCCTGGGGAGCATACAGCCGGTGCCGCCATTTCGGCGCTAACAGAAAGCATTCAACAATTCTCGCACTGCCCAACCACATACTCATTTACAGCTGTGTAGACTAGAACAAGCGGAGTAAAGAATCTTGCTCAAAGATACAACACAGTGTCGTGCCGTGACTCGAACCCGCAACCCTTCGGTCACAAGCCCGGCGTCCTACCACTAGACTACCGTGCCTCCTTATAACTTATAGGGCTCCCTTCATATCAAATACCTTTTTGTAGCCCAAGGGCCAAGTGAGCTGCCATAGTGTGGCATCCATTGTAGGTCTGTCTGTTATCCGTCTCTGCTGCATCAACCTTTTTCTTGTAACAATATCTGCTAAATAACCAACAGTCCTAGGATGATGATATTTGGCCAGTAGCATGCTAAGATGGAGAAAAACCAAGTCTCAAATGAATGACCTTGACCAACTTTCAAGGTTATAGGGGTCAAATTTTTAAATAACCTTCGAAACAATTTCTTTTAAACATCCCAAAGTAACTGGGTGCTGCTATATATATTTAGTCAGTAGCATTTGGGATGAAGGTATATAAAGTTTGTTAGAATTGATAAACTTGTTCCTCATTCAAGGTCACAGGCCATATGTGTTTAAATCTTTCATCGTCTTCTCAATACCTAAACGGCCTTTAGTGATTATATTTGGCAAGTAGGATGCTGTGACAAAGAGCTACCAATTGTTCAAATGGATGACCTTTCAAGGTCACAGGGTTCAAATGTGTTAATGGTTCTTCTGAATAATCAAGAGTCGTAGGTAATGATATTTGGCCTGTAGCTTAATTTAGTCCATTGAAATATATTTTACCTAAGTCCACTTTTAAGGTTAGTGTTGTGAGATTAATACAAAGTGAACAAAACAGGACCATTGGGCCTCTTGTTAAAGTTTGGTAATTCAAGATGGCTCATGGCCTCTGATTGGCACAGGCATTTTCAGTTAAAATTCAAGTTTTATTCAGTAATCTTGTATCATGTTTTGTTGGTAGGAGTACTACCTTACATCAATTTCAATTGTTTATTATTCAAATATTACCTGGCAAAATTACAGCAGCCACAAACCTGCATCTTTTGCTATTGGGGACTGACTACATAACAGTCTCCGTTATTGTTAGCGCTTGTCAAATATTTTTGTGTGTATATAGTAATGTAACTGTCTGCTTCTAAAGGGAGTTCTGTTGTAGAACTTGTCGCTGCAACATCTAAATATTTTTTATGCACTTTATATATCATGGCGTCATCTTCTTTGTATGTAATATTGTCAGCAACGTTTTTGCCGTTCTGTAACTCACAAATTCTGACACCATCTAAACAATGTCATCAATAAAGATTCAAATAACTCACCTTGACTCACATTTATACCTATTCCTGTTTTACTCTCCAGGTGAGTTATGCAAGCCCTATAGGCCTCTTGTTTGATATAAAATGCTTCATTAGATATCTGGTGGATTATAAAATGATTTTCATTAAAAAAACTGATATTTAACAGGAAAAAAATATTGCATGAAGCTTTTGTGGTTACTTAATATTAATTTGCAATTGAAATAGATTTTCCAAATATTCCAGTCCCGAATAGTTTTTCTCTGCATTACAATACAATCTGTTCATTAAAGTTGATTGTTTAGTCATTAACAGTGGCCATATGTCACTTTTGTGCGATATGTCCTGATCTTTGAAATGCAATATACATGCAGTTGGAATTTTTTATGCCACGTCCTGTAGGAACATTTTCAGCAGAGAGGCCTCAGTAAATCGTCAGCTTTTCGAAGCCTTTTGAATACATCACCTGTAAGGCCTGCATCTTCATTATACAGCAGGGTGGCAGTATA
Source organism: Mizuhopecten yessoensis (assembly GCF_002113885.1). NCBI lineage: Eukaryota > Metazoa > Mollusca > Bivalvia > Pectinida > Pectinidae > Mizuhopecten > Mizuhopecten yessoensis. The sequence goes on from NW_018406397.1 coordinate 2,219,160, forward strand.
AATTGAATATTTCCACGTTGATTTGTTGACCCTGTGAATTTAATCTGATTTAGGAAGTTAAAGAGCATTGCATTAATTATCTTCTGTTAAGAAAGATTCTGGGCTTCACAAGGAGTCTCAAACTTTATTCACTTTAAACAGAATTCCAGTAAAACGTAAATACAATTTTCACGACTACAAGTGTAGAATTTAAATCAAATGAGTTCCGATATATTAGCGTTTTGAGTTTATACTGATTTCATTTCTAGATGACTGGTTTGGTGATGTCTGTGGTAGAAGTCTCCACCATCCTTGTTTGTCTAGATCAGATACAGGGTTGATCTTTATTGTCTAATCCTCTGTAGGTACAATCCCACACATAAATAATCACTCCTTGTTTGTCTAGATCAGATACAGGATTGATCTTTATTGTCTAATCCTCTGTAGGTACAATCCCACACATAAATAATCACTCCTTGCTCTTCTTCCTCTAGTCTTGGTTTATGTTTCCCTTTTACTGCGACTCCATGTCTATTGTAAACATGAAATTCTAGTCTCGGTTCCTGTTATCTTATACTGCGACTCCATGTCTGTTGTAAACATGAAATTCTAGTCTTGGTTCCTGTTGTCTTATACTGCGACTCCATGTCTATTGTAAACATGAAATTCTAGTCTCTGTTCATGTTGTCTTATGATGCAACTCCATGTCTATTGTAAACATGAAATTCAGGCCTCATTTATGTATCCTTATAATGCAACTCCTTGTCTGGTTTTGTGTACATCAAATTCTAGGTTCTGTTCATGTAATTTTAGACTAGACTGATTGTCTGCTTCTTAAATAAAAAATAATCTTTCAAATGTATGCCCATATCCCTTGGGCTTTCATTAGTTCATCTTAAAATTAATGCTCAGTTGAATTGAATTGAGATGATGCATTAAAACATGAAGACAGCAAAAGAGTGTGGAGGGTGGGAAATTGGTAGGTTGTATGTGAGAATTAGGAAATTGATTAAACACATCACTGACAGATTGGTACCCGTGGTCACCTTGAGCCTGGCATATATATAGAATCCTGTAACTCACACGATTAGATTTGGCCGGCTCCTCCGTGTGTTGTGTAATTTGTAAAGGTTTATTGGCCTCTGAAGTGTCTGATACCTGCACACCAATGTGGGACATTTCCATCCCATAGGGAACTGTTACTACACGGTAGGTTACTGGTAGTGTACCCTATACTGGCTACCTCACAGTTGTTGATGGGGACTTGTCCAGACTCACGGTCAGCTCTTGTAGCAGCTGTTTGAGTACTGTATATGGCAGAAGTGAACAGTTTGAGTACTGTATATGGCAGAGGTGAACAGTTTGAGTACTGTATATGGCAGAGGTAAACAGTTTGAGTACTGTATATGGCAGAGGTGAACAGTTTGAGTACTGTATATGGCAGAGGTGAACAGTTTGAGTACTGTATATGGCAGAGGTGAACAGTTTGAGTACTGTATATGGCAGAGGTAAACTGTCAAAAGTGGAGGCCTGAGTCTTTCTTAGTATGGCAACAAACATTGTATATGGCACAGTAAATCTTTAGTAACAAACATTGTATATTACACAGTGAATCTTTAGTAACAAACATTGTATATGACACAGTGAATCTTTAGTAACAAACATTGTATATGGCACAGTAAATCTTTAGTAGCAAACATTGTAACTATCCAATAGTGAGGGTCAGCTTTTGTTTAGTTTGTAACAAACAATGTCTATGGTGGAGTTAAACTGTCAATAGAGCATGTTAGCACCCGTGTCAGGTGGTAGTGGAATTTGTATATGGTGAAGTTTAACCTTCAAAATAGGAGGTCAGTTCCTTTGTTTACTGTGGAAGATTTCCATGTTTCTAACATTTTTTTGTTCAAGTGACATATTCATGTGTATTTTAATTCACAAAAGCAATAGTAACAGCTTTATCACTTCTTTTGATATCTGTAATTTATATTGTGAGATGGTTGAATTTGCAGGTGACTCCCTACAAAGATGAACGCCAATTTTATATCTTGAGAAGGAAAATTGATTTATAATTATAGAGGATAACTGCAGTCTATTTAATTATATATTTCTGTGTTAGTACACATGGAATTGTAAAAGGAGACTGACTGTCTTTAGAAGTTTTTCTCTGCCATACACAATGAAGGTTGAATGACTGATGAGAAATGTTTGAGATATATCTTAACAGCGGACTGTCTGTAAAACATGTACATGAGGCAGAATCATTGTCACTGAAGCATAACATAATCGTTCCATTTTGGCTTTAAATTCTTTGGGAATTTTACCCCCAATCTCTTAAATAGATTATTACTTCACTTTATCTGTAGCCAGTTTTCTCATGGTAAATCTAACATATATTCTCTGGGGTGGCTATGAGTCTAGTCGCTTCTCTGGATTCTTCCAGAGTCTAGTGACTTCTCCTGCTTTCTTCGGAGTCTAGCTTCCAATTCATTATCTTTTCTAGCTTCTCCATGGATATTAGGAGTCTAGTCGCTTCGCTGGAGTCGTTTAGAGTCTAGCTGCTTCTCTTGTTTTCTTTGGAGTCTAGCTCGCGTTCTTTATCAAGTTTCTCTGCGTTATAGCTTCTCCATGGAAATTAGGAGTCTAGTCGCTTCTCTGGAGTCGTTCAGAGTCTAGCTGCTTCTCTTGTTTTCTTTGGAGTCTAGCTCGC
>NW_018406397.1:2222455-2250625 GCF_002113885.1 Mizuhopecten yessoensis
AACACTGGGCCAAGAAAAGTAAACATGTAGTTATAAAACAAACTCTGTTCCGTGAAAAGTTAACATGCATTTATAAAACAAACACTCTGTTTTAAAAACAAACTGTTATACTCAAAACTAAACACAAGTCTGCGAAGAATAAACGTCGGTTTAAACAATAAACGGTGACTCGTCAAATATAAACTATAATCCAAAAAATACACACAAAAAGAGAACAACTAAACGATTTTTGAAAATTAAACGAAAAAATGAAAAAAATACACGGTAAGGGTCCACCAGTGTTTGCTTGCACATACATATCTGTGTCTTAACTCAAGTAATAAACAGGTTAACTCTTTCATTGTGTGAAGTTATGTATAAAACACAGTTTTCATCACTGAAGGCTAAATGACTTAGAAAGGAAGTTTGAGATTATCTTTTAACCATCAAACTGCTTGCTAAAGTCTCTACGAATGACGTGTTCGAGGTTTATAGAATATCCAATGGCTGTCTGCCTTACCCAATAGCTATCTTTGCTAAATGACTGACACAGGAAGTTTCAGATATCTTTGTCACTTAAGAATGATTTGTTTGAGTTTTTTTAGAACATCTAATGGCTGTCTTTGAAATATCAAGGTACCGTTTCCTTCACTTGGTACAAAGTGGCCATGCATGGCGTGTTAAATTTTTTAACATTGTTAATTTAAAGGAATAGAATAAAATGTTAAAATCAATGCCTAGCATACAATCTTTCTGTAATTTTCGGTTAATTGCAAAATTAATGCAAACATGCAAACAGTTATTCACCAGTGTTTATTAAGCTTGTGGTAGCCAATTCACAATTAGTGTGCATGCTCATTTTAATCAGATAAATTAGACTAGTTTATTGGCATGACCATTTGAAACCTGCAAACATGTAATTCCTTTGCAGAAAAGTTTTAATAATTGAAACCCATGCAGTTTTCATTTGGTAATTTCCATTTGAAGACCATCAAAGCACTTGACATTTAAAAGACCTTCTGTGTGATCTATCAGACATTTTTATGCCTATTTCAAGCATTGTGTATGAGCTGTTCAGGCAATTTCTAGAATTGGATATAATATCCAATGACAATGCTGGAGTGCATACAATAAAAGTTTACCAATTTACATCGTAGAATTCCAATAACACTTCTATACAGATTGTAATTACGGTGCCATTACAGACTTCGTTAATGTAACACTTCTGATAATTGGGTTTTCCATAGTTATCAGTTTTCTGAATCATACCGCGGTATTTATGTGAGGTTCCAATGAGGGATTGGTCAATTAGACAAAGAAACTTCTGAATACCGAATGAAAACAGCATCAATATTTGCGTTCAAGAGTGACTAAACTTGACCAATTCAATTAAGATATCACAAAATATTCCTTTTTCATGTCACTTTTTCTTTAGGATTGCTTCTAGTGCGAGGCCACCTGTGTATTCCCCATTGAAGGGATTTCATTGTTAAAGGAACCTGTACTAAGTGACCATCTCCATTAAGAGACCAATTTTTGGATTTCCAAAAGGTTGACGGTTTAATTGTACTACTCTGTATTTCTCCTTCTTGTAGAGCATCAGACAATTTTTGGATTTCCAAAGGTCGACTCTTTATGTTGGTTTAATTGTACTACTCTGTATTTCTCCCCCTTGTAGAGCATCAGAAACCACCTTATTACATGACCTGTTTATGTCATGTGTCAATCATCAAAAGAAACTGATGTAAAGGGAAGCATGACATAACAGATTTCTGGCTTTCTGTGAAAAAAAATGTCTTTTAGTGTAAAAAAGTTATAGTTTATGGTAAAATTTGGGTAGTTCAGATTTTAAAAGTTCATCCCCACTTGTGATGTATCATAGATGTTTGTTACTGTTTTTGACGAAGCTTTAAAATGAACTTTCATGGTATAGATATGACTGAATTGTGATATTAAGCAGTGTGATATTAAGGGGAGTCCTGTGCTGAATGATTTGTTTTGTACATCAAGTCTATGGTAAACTGGATTTACATCTCCATTTTGCTTCAATATAAATTTATGTATAAAAAATCTATGTAAATAGTTCAGTTTTAAGAGATAGGGGTTTGTACAAATAAATATTGATAAAAACCCTTTTCATAGACGGTGGGAATTTGTAACTAATTCAGGCTGTATTTCTCTGTATTTAAGTACAGAGAGACCGTACTATGAATTGTTGTATACACAATGAAGTTATAGAGTTTTAGAAAACAGGCAAGCTGCCAAACTTGATAAGGAGACTAATGCCACAAGGGACATGACATTCATATCCTAAACTCAATACTACCTCTGGCACTAGTTCTGCTTGGCGTCGGTTAGGGAATGGATTCCATCACTGTCGTCAGGGTGAAATCTACACTGTAATGGTACATGTGCACTACTATATACTTTTAGTATAATGTTTCATAATACCCTGCCAATCTTCATCAGAGAACATGATCAATGAACAAATTTAAAGTTTTTTTTTTTGGTTGTGGATAATGGGGAGGGGGAGCTCGAGGGGAGTGTGGGTTATGTTTATGTCGGGCACAAAACTGATATTGTTGTAACCCAGCCTCTCCATTCTTCAGATAAATATTTGACCCTTACTGTTTTTCATGAGCCCTAAATATTTGTTCAAGGCCACATGATTGTGTTGCTATGAATGTTCCAGAACAAAGTCAAAGAAATATTAATGTGCATCCATGGAATAAGAAGTTTGTCAGCATCCCGTTGTTGTATAATCAGACATACTGGATCCCTCATACGTTAAATGTATCTAGATGGTTAAGGAACCAAGCAATAGCTGTCATCGGACTGTTATCTCGCTGAATTGTGAATAGCATCATATTTGAAACGAGTATCAATCTGTCCAGCCTTTTTCTCACTGCCTGTGCGCTAACTGTTACGCAGAGTTTACTAAGCTTAAGAAGGGAGAGATATACATTTATATTAAAAATGTTCATCAGAATTATTTTTGTATAAGGTGATCATCAGTCTGAAATGACTATTTTCCTGACTGTCTAACAGGTCACCACAGAGACGACATGAATTCCCTTATATATTCTAATTACAAAGTCTTAATTATCTTGGGAGAATGCTATTTCATGTTGCTTATTAGCATTCTTAGGCTGTCCTCAAAGTTATCTGTATAATGAGAGGACGCAATTTATTATCAATGATAAAAATAAATGAAATAAAAAAAATTGCAATCTACCGCACATCTTGTCCTGGGGGCAATTAGCCTCAGGGGACATTTCAGGTCATGAATTTCATTTTACATAATTGTTGCAAATTTGTACTGTCGTGCTTTACAATTGGACTGTTGATTCATCGTGGGCACCGTCAGCTTTGCTTTCATCAAAGGTTAATGAAATACATGCGCTGGCCTTGGTTTGAAAATTAATAGTCGGCCTGAAGTGTCAGTGTTACTGCTGATTGCGGAGCCTGAATGGTAGTATAGGAGTTGTGTTCTATTTCTTTGATTGCCAATGTTTCGTCCTAATTCTTAAGTAGGATGGTTTCTTTGTCCTTCCCTGAAGTCAGAAATTGGGGGTTAAGTCTTGACCTAATTACTGACAAACATTTCCTTTTGCCTCGAATCGAATTATCCAATTATATTAATGTTAACAAGATTTTATACGACTTGATATTTGTGATTATTTTTTTTATTTTTTTTTGTAGATTCAATCTATTTTAGGGACTTTGTTCTTAACCATGGAATAAATCTGACAGGTCAACAACCATAACACTTTTTTAAAAATCAAGTAACAAGCTTGATATTCTAATCTTTGTTATTCTCTTACAAAAAAAATAAAAAATAAAAATAAAGATTCAAATTATTGTATCCTTGAAATAGTTAATTTCAGTAAGATTTGATGTACAATTCTGTGAAAGATATTCAATCAATTGGAAAACAATGTACACGAGGCATTATGTAATTTGCGCTACTCTAATTATGAAGCAAAGGTCAAAGGTCAAGGTTATAGGGTCACCAAGGCAATTAATAAATAGAGAATCACAAAGCTAATGTCCTAGTTGTTTACTAAGACAGAACATTTATGCCATATTACGATTGCTTGGTATCTATTTTTGTTAGTGTTGCGTTTTTCTTAAGTTTCATTTTCTATTGCAACTTGTCAAATATATCATATGAGCTTTTTTGTAATAAATGTATGAGCCCAAGGCCTCAAGGTCAGCTGTTTAATTAATTTCAAGCTAAACAATTATTAGAATATTAAAAATCGAATGAAGTGATTAAATTGAATTAAAACTTTATGTCTTACTTTCACTAATTCATCATAGTCATGGTCGTCGGGTTTCATCCATATAATTTCTGTAATTGTTCAAGCTTAGAGGACAATTTAAAAAAGCAAACATTATGCTAGCATATTTTGTTTTTTCTGCCTTCAAAGCTGTGTCATTCATGTTACTGTAAATGCCATATCAACAAGTTTCAATGGTTATATATTTGTCATATTTGGATGATTAGGTATTATAGAAATAAAATTTAAAAAATTGGCATATATTTCAAACAAGTGTGTATATCGTTTATATTTAAATGAAATGAAACGAACAGCCATCACAAACAGAAAGTTAGTGATATCTTATGTTAGAGCTACAACATCATAATGATGACTTCCATACCTGCCAACCCCAGATATACTGAAAGAGGGTGATGACCCTCTTTTTAAGATAAAAAAGAGGGTCATAGTGATCGACGTCTTTTTTTGCAACAAATATAAGAAAAATATATGTAGATATTAAATTAGAACATTAATACTTCAATGAGATAAAAGGTACATTCTACATTCATTGAACTATTCTTCTAGCAGATCTACAGTAGCTGCATGATCCTCATCCACAATACCAAATTCAAAGCTGAAGAATAAAAAGATTTGTCAGCAACAAAACTTATAAAATTAATTCATAATAATGAATATGATACTGTGTTTTCACAGGCATTTTTTTATGTCAATTAAAGTGGTCCTGACAATTAGATGTCACATTCTTCTCATTTAAAATACCATTTTGTTTCTGTCAATAAAAATGCTCCTGACAATAAGAAGTCGCACCCTACTCATATAAAATATCAGTTTTATACAAGTAGGGTTTGAATTGTTATTGTCAGGATCATTTGATTGACAGAAACAAATCATCAAATGCCTGTGCATGTTTTTGAATGTCTAAGTAACATCGTTTTTAACACCAGATCCAACTGAAATATGCGATTAACAAAGAGTACAGAATGGAGCGTTTGGTCCATGACCCCCAGACTTTATCCACTATAACTTATTTGCGCAATTATCTTTTCTTTTAGCATTTCGTGTAGTAGAACCTGCAAGTCCCGATAGCGACTTCTTCCTTCAAGAAGACATAACGTTACCTTCAAAGAACGATCTATTCTACGTAAATACAATTGTAAAAACAACTCAATTATTCGTTAAAACACCTCACTAATTACTTGTCGGTAAGTTCAGTAACAACAGTCTTTATATAAACATTTGTAAAAATAGTTCTAGTACGTATATAAACAACTCACAACTTATCTATCGGTGAAAAATGGAAACAGGAAATAGATTGTCTTTCTTATGACAAATGATGGAAAAGTCTAGAGAATTCCGAGTGACTTTGGTAACTTCTAATATACGAAAAGATTCCAGGCAAAAACCTGTGAAATGGACGAAAACCGGGTCGAAATCATAACCCGACGGTTTTTATTTTTCAGATTTTTTTTTTTATACAATGCAAAGAACATTTGAAATAGCTGAAAATCTCACACATGGCGGGTAAAGTTATAAAAGCAGGTGAAGGGCTAAAATCCTGGGTGTAACCCGACGAAATCGGGTCACTTGGCAGGTATATATATGGACTTCAACACGTGTGCCATGACATTTACAGCCTAATTATAATAGTGGCATTGCCATGAAGTGGTAATTATTTTGTATGTGAAAGGGAAATGCAATTGGTGACTTAATTATTCTCATTGTAAATATAAACTTAATATATTCATTTTTACAACAATTATGAAACAAAGGTATTTTAACTAATATTAATCATTCTTGATGGCATAAAATGTACCTCCTGTATAAAAGGTATCCAAATACTTTTTATACCCCTACCAAAAGTACCCCCCTATACAAAATTTAATGTTTCAATATTTTTAATCCAAGAGTTCAGAATTAAAGTTGATCAGGATGTTACAGGGGAATCCGAATGTAAGCGTACAGGGGGTATTACGGTAATGTGGGAGGAAACCGGAGCACCCACATGGTTGGGCAGGTGACCCTGAATAGCTTTTCGCATTGGATCGGGTATCAAACCCTGGTGAGAGGCGAGTACATGTACGTTATCCGCTGCACTACCCGACCACACGGAGACTGGATTATGCTGGCTATATCGGTGACTTATTCTCATTACATATATGAGTCAGAATTGGTTATTTACCCTTGAATCTCACATCAGCTTGTAGTTTGACATAATATTCAAACAGTGAGGAACGTTTGGAAAATCCTGTACCAATCTCTTGAACGTCTACAGCTTCACCCTTAGACCTCCTGTGTATCTCTGTAAACACAATTTGTTGACAAAATAGGGTTGAAATCAGACTTTCAATCACTAGAGGCTGTTATACCTGCATCAGTAGGTGTCATGTCATCTACTGTATGTGATGTTCAGCTCTAACTGGCTGTAAGTGTGGTAATCCATTGTCTGGCTGGAGGAATTGTTTAGAGGGTATTTTAATTGGTTGGAGGCTAATGTGTCACTATCTACTGTCAGGCCCAGTTACACTACACATCTGCTATCTCCCCGATCTTCTGGCATATTACTTGCATAATCCAGCCTCTGTTTCCGTTTTCAAACAAGTCTTAAAAAGTCTAATTCATCTTACACAATCTTAAAAAATTCCGAAATCAATGTATGTATCTGATTGAAGGTACGTGTAAAAAATCCTACACAAGTTTTATCGAAAAATAATGTTTCTAACATTTTTCCCTGTGAATATCAACAAAAAAGGAATTAAAAAAAATGAAGATATCTGTTTTGGTAACTTTTATGAGTGCAATGAGTTTGAATAGAGCTGCTTGGGGCATACAATATTTTTTTGTTTTTGATTTTTTGTTTGTTCGAACAGGTGAAAATAACATGTTGGTTTGTAATTATTGCTGGTTTTGTTTTGCTCAGCTAAATGTCAACCCTCTTGAGGCTAATTTGATTGGGATATTGTACATGTGAATAAGACTTAGGACACTTTGTATGTGTAGGTATTTTGTACTCCCCAGAGACACAGCAACATCTATCAGTATTGATCTGGTGTCTGTTATCATAGGTCAAAAGTCAATTAAAAAGCAGTGACCCTTTACCACCATTGAAGAGAGGTAAGCTGTAGTGCATTTCACCGGTGCATGACTGATGAGTTATCTCCAGAGCATCTCCAGAAGAGATATGGATCAGAATAGTCGGACACATGAAAGTCTGTCAATATTTAATGATGCTTAGAAGACCTGTCTACCGTAACATTTGCTGCATATCTAACGGAAGTTGCAAACAGTCCTCTTAGCCCCAGTAAAAACTTCCTTACACAGTACATAAAAACAGTACATACGGAGCGGAGCGTACAGCAAAGAGTTGACACGACCTCATGCTATTAAATGTTAGCTGAGTAGAGAGGACACAGTGTTAGATTTCCCATGTAGCCGGGAGACAGTAGAAACATCGAGTTGTTCATAAATATTCAGTAAAGTTTATTGAGAATACTGGTCTTTCATACTTTCCGTGATGTTCAGTTGTATATTTAGAGTGGCTTTTTACATTTCAGATATGTACATTGTATGTAACTTGTTGCAAAAAATTAAATCAATGATATATTCTTTTGTATATAATCAGTGACCTATACATTACGGCGGATGAAGTTGGTGTAATTGTCAGCGTGATATGACAGCATTGTGTGTGGGCGGTATAAAAGATCCGTGTCTACCTTGGTCACATACGTGGCTGCATGTGTTGTTCAATTCAACGGATATTTCAATGGTAAATCAGTAATCATTTAGCATCACCCTGTCGCGCAATGTTATGTATATTACATATAGCCAGGGGTCATATTGATTTGCCCACATCTTAAATTCAATGAGTTTTTCCATCCGTAAATGTAACGCCAATATCTCCATTTACCCAAAATCTTCCGGAAAAGTGTTTGAAGGGTATAAACCCAACAGCAACATAGATGTCCCATATGAAGTATTTCACACACGATTACTTGGTGGAACTCAATGATAGTGGTGCCCATTGTTTATGTGCACAGAAAGTATTTCAAATGACATGCACAGAATATATTCAGGTTGGAAACAGGTGGTTTTTTTTAAGGAATTTCTTTGATGCAGTAGAAAATTGAAAGTTTTAACAAAACAAAAATTGCTTCATATAATTTTACTGCATTTTTAGCTCACCTGGTCCGCTGATTGGAATTCAACAAAATTTAAATGGAAGCATCCCTAATTGGTGGGAATTCAAAATTGTACAAATGGTGGGGGGCTGACCCCCCAGGGGGCTGAGGGACCGGGCCAAAAGGGGTCNAAAATTTAAATGGAAGCATCCCTAATTGGTGGGAATTCAAAATTGTACAAATGGTGGGGGCTGACCCCCCAGGGGGCTGAGGGACCGGGCCAAAAGGGGTCAATTTGGCTATATTGCTTTAAGTGACTTCTTCTCTGGAACTAAGAAGTGGATATCAACCATATTTGACTGGAAACATCACTAGGTGGTAGAGATTCAAAATTGTCCCAATGGTGGGGCTGACCCCCCAGGGGGCTGAGGGGCGGGGGGCCAAAGGGGGCAATTTGGCTATATTGCTACACACGACTTCTTCTGTAGAACTGTGCACTGAATATCAATCATATTTTATCAAAAGCCTTTATGGGAGGCAGGTATTCAAAATTGTACAAATGGTGGGGCTGACTCCCCAGGGGGTTGAGGACGGGGCCAAAAAGGGTATTTGGCTATATTGCTTTAAGCGACTTCTATTCTGGAACTAAGAGATGGATATCAACCATATTTGACAGGAAGCATCCCTAGGTGTTGGTGATTCAAAATTGTACAAATGGTGGGTCAAACCCCCCGGCTAAGGGGTGGGGCCCAAACAAGTTTAACCATATATACAATTGCTGAGTATAAAGAGAAGAATGCACATTTGCTTCCAGGATGGCCCTAGGGTTTGGGCCCACCCTTGGAGACATAGTCCCTGGGTCATAACTTTGAAAGGGTTGATATCCCCTACCCAAAACTATATATACAAATGATGGGCATAAAAAGACAAATGTAGTCATGATATTAGAATAAACCCTGGGGTCTGACCAAACCCCTAGGGACCTAGTTTCTTAGTTACAGCCTTGAAACAGTTGAGATCCCCACCCTATAACCATATATACAATTGCTGAGTATAAAGAGATGAATGCACATATGCTTCCAGGATGGCCTTGGGGTCTGCCCCACCCTTGGAGACTTAACCCCTGGGTCATAACTTTGAAATAGCCAAGATCCCCACCCTGAAACTATATATACAATTGTTAGGCATAAAGAGAAGAATGCAGTCATGATATTAAAATTGATCCTGGGGTCTGGCCACAACCCTAGGGACCTAGTTTCTGAGTCACAGCTTGGAAGCAGTTGAGATCCCCACCCCATTACCATACATTAAATTGCTGGGCATGAAAAATCTAATACAGATATGCTACAAGGATTGGCCTTGCATGGGGTCTGGCATATTTCCTTGGATCTCATTTGGAAAATATTTTGCCATGATTGAATAGATATCCAGGTGAGCGATACAGGCCCTCTGGGAATCTTGTTTTTATGTGATAGGGTATATAGCTTGGAGGTTAATCTTAAATTCACCTAAAGTATGATTTTAAGGACTGTTTTTTAAATCACTTTGCAGCATTTGACTTGATATAAGAGTTCTGCATAAGAGGAAAAATTAAAACTACAACTCAGAAAATCATTAGCCATGATTTTTAGAGACAAATTTTGAGCCTAAATCTTCTAAGAAACCAGGATTTATCCCTGAAGTTGAATACCTTCTTATCTAGATTCAGACATTATGGTCAACTGTAGTTTAAAAGTCTGCCTAGTATTTGCGTAGGCTTTCCTTATGTCATTCAAAAGTGTCGGGAGTTGTCAGAGTTACGAGGCAGCATCATTAGACTGGCAGCTGACCTTTGACCTTGATGATAACTACAATGGTAGAAGCATTGATCAGACCTGTGTAACTAAGTGAGTAGTTCCGGAATTTTAGCCCAGTCAGCACACTATGGAGTTAAAGGGATTACTACTCAGCACTGTGGTAGGAACGGTAAATCAGACGGAGATTTATTTGGTTCCGTAAATAAGTGACAAGTCCTACTCATTACCAAGCCTCACTGGGCGTCTTGGGGGACACAAATTACAGTACTACCGTAAGTCACATACCGACCAATATACTGTATACGATTTTTGTATGACGGTGCACCGTGCCGCCTCTCCTTGAATAAGTAGGGATATAACGCGGTATGATTTGCGGTACCAATCCTGGCAAGGAGCTTCCAAGCTTCAATAGATTTGTTCTTAAAGGGTTCATCTTCCTTCGTAAGTTATGACTAATGGTATTCAGCTGGTTGCACAGAGGTATAAAATTAGTTTTTACATCAAGGTAAAAAAAAACCCACTGTTTTTGGAAACAAATTGAACATATGAAAGAATGGTGAATATTTATGGTTTGGTTTTAAAGTTTTCAAAGCCAATATAGTACCAGTAGTTAATTTCTTAAACCATGTGCCGAGATTGGTTTCCAACCACAAAGGTAGAACAATAGACTGATTTTCCAATGCTCAGTGAAAACTTAATAGATCAGAAGTGCCTATATCTGATTACATTAGTATAAAGATCAAAGTGATGTATCTAACCTCAAGGAAACTAATGCACATGGCATTCAAGAGCTGACAGACATAATCTAAATTGAGATCACTCGCCCGACAATCCTGTTCCGTACCTCCATATGATGAAGATGTATAAGCTGGAGATTGTATAGGTGATCTATTTGTTATTTGTCTGAGTTTCCAACAGCTCATTTTTAGTGTCATATACCACTTGATAACTAGAACACACACTGTAATACCCAACCCAGACCATATTATACTCCATTCTAGGTAAGTGGAGTGACAGTGACAAGGGTAAAATGTTCAAAAATGCAACCACATCCCCTTGTGATCTGAGAATCTGCAACATTGTAGTCAGTCAGCCGGCATTGTACCAACTACAAATTTTCATAACCAAATATTTAAATATATTAATTTGTGTTTAACATCCTATTAACAGCTATGGTCATTTAAGGATGTGCCAGGCTTTGGTGGTGGAGGAAAGCCGGAGTTCACGGAGAGAAACCACCGTCCTACGACCAGTACCTGGCGGCTGCCACACATAGGCCTCGAAAAGGCGACCCAGTGGTGGAGGGCTAGTGGTAACAGAATGTCAGACGCCTTATTCACTCAGCCACCGCAGCCCCTGTTAAATTTATTAAGCTTGTTGTTCCGATTTAAATATCTTATAAATAAAATCTTTTGAAGTTTTACAATGAAAAGTAATATATTTGATTAAAAATCTAGTATTTGTAAATGTAGGATTATGAAACTAATTCTGAAACTAATTCTGAAACTTGATACATTTTTATAATTATTTTTATAAATTATTCTGATATAAGAAATGGTTAATTAAGAAATATGTCTCTATGGTATTCAACTAGTGGTCATCAATAGGCTGGAATGTACTAATTGATGCTGATCATTTGCAGTATGGTATTGACCTGCTAGCTTTGGACCATACTGTCACGGTGACCATACTTCTAGATAGTTTATCCACAATAATATGCAGTATTATGAGGTGTTGACCTGTTAAATGTGGGCTGTATAAAAAAGCATGTGAAAAGTAAGAGATTGTTGAAAACAAGTACATGTACCAAAATACATTTTATCTCTCCATGTAATTCTATGTTCAGAACTTGCTGTTAACAGCCTGTGAATCATATGGTATAATCTGTCCGAAATGTTTCTACGTAGAGAAGTAATAAGTCAAACTCCACAGGGATAGGATTACACTGATCCTAGAATTTCCTGACCGTTATATTATCTACCTACCAGCAGTAATTTTATCAATAGATGCTAATTGAACAAAAAGATGGGACACTTATTATGGAAATATATTTCCGCCACGTCGAACCTGTGGCTGACATTGACAATATGTCGACGGCCACTGCTTCTGCTCAGACGATGCCCCATTCACACTCGAATAACTGCAAAGAATTTTAGTGCTAATACTACCACTGGCCATACAAATAATTAATGTCTTTCCTATTTTGACAAACACAGCATTCTAGAGCTCTGTAGAAGTCTAATGATATCTTATGAGAACCAACTTAACCTGTGATAATTGTAACTAAGTACTTTTATGAGGAATGGCATCAGTAAGCATCGCACATTGGACATGTCTATAATACCCGGCGAAAACTGAAATTTATTTTTTATGAGAAAGTCGTTAGACATTGGCCTTTTAGTATTGGAAACAATTCCTAGGGGAATCTTGGCTGTGAACGTGGTTGTTATAGAGATGAGGAGTACGGGAAGTCTTCAGGGGTTGTATTGTACATCTACAGACTATTGTGTTGATCAAAGCCTCTCCATATACATACTGGTCAATGTCATCAACGGCTCAGACATCAGGAGCACAGGTGTACGTTCTGATGTGTGTTCATTGTGGGTCTGGTAATTGCAGACATTGAATTGAGCAGTGCTTAAAGCTTCCTTTTTATGTCAATAAAAACAAAAACTGATTTGATTGTAATCTCATGAAGAAAGAGTAATTTCATTTCATGATTTGGGCCAAAAAATGTTGTAATCTCCTAAAAGAACAGAAAAACAATGTAATCTTCTGAAATGCTCATGCTGAAGGACGAAAAAAATAATATCATGTTCTGAGTAATTGGATTTATTCAAGACAAAACCGAAGAACTCCACTTTTATCTACATTTCTCTGTTGATATATATCACCAACCCCCTTTATAATGCCAAAAATAGCAGGACAATAGGTGGTGATATAACAAGGTGTATAGCAGATGAAGATTAACCTGTAGCGGAACTGGACTGGGTCGATTGTCGGTGACCAGATAGCTCAATTGATAGAGCGTCTGTCTAGAGTTCGGTAGGTCCCGGGTTTGAAACCTGGTCTGGCTGTGCATTTTTCCTCTCCTGTTAGAGTGATGCTTGTGACCAACCCTTGTTTCAAGCATTTGGTGTAGACTTAGAAAAAAGAGGGAGGAATATTGCGGAACTTGACTGAATAGATCGACGGCAACCAGATTGCTCAATTGGTAGAGCGTTCATCCAGAGTCCCGAGGGTCCCAGGTTCAAACCCTAGTCTGGCCGTTCATTTTCCTCTCCTGTTACCAACCTTTGATAATTTTCTCAATTATTTAAAGAAAAATATGATTTTTTTTTTACTGTAAATTTAGCTCAGTTGCCCAATAAAAAATGTAACTTGTTTGGGCTACGATGACTGAGTGGTTAAGGTGTCTGAATGTCTACAATAACTAATCATCCACAGCTGGGTCGCGGGTTCGTGGCCTACTTGCGACAAGTGCCAGGTACAGGTCCCAGGTCAGTGAGGTTTTTCTCTGGGTACTCCGGTATTCCTCTACCACTAAAGCCTGGCGCACTCTTAAATGACCAAAGCTGTTATTAGTCCCCCAAAGGTTCCGGGGTGGGGTGGGGCGGGGTGGGGGGGTGGGGGGGAGGTTTGCACTCTGTCCTTTCGTCCTTCCTTCCTTCCTTTCATCCATCCTTCTGTTCAAGAAGTTTGTCCGGGACACATATCCTTTATACTATTTCACCTGGGGTAACCAGATTAGGTGTACAAGGACATCTTTGGATTGTGGGTTGCAGAGTGCAAAAAGAAGGTGACTATGACCTCACTGTGACCTATGCTTGACCTTATGACCTTAACTTTAAAAAAGGTTTGTCTGGGGCATATCTCCTATACTATTTCACCTGGAGTAACCAGATTTGGTGTACAAGGCCATCTTGGGATGTCCAATTGCAAGAAGTAGGTCACTATATCCTCACTGTGACCTATGCTTCCTGACTTAATTGTTCTGTTTGTTACATATAGAATCATTAACATTAGGGACTATGGATTGCCTTGCAATACTATCCCTTGTTAGGACGTAAACCATAAACAAACCAGATGTGCTTGTGACCAAGTGTGGTGTCTACCAAATCCTTTTGTTGAAGCCTTGTCTATGTGTTTTGAAGGAACATCTGAGGGGAGATTCTCATCCCGTCTGTAAACATGTCAAGTGTACCAAGTGAATTAGTTATTAATGAGAAATATTGCTAGATTTTCAGGCTGTTTGATTTAATTACGTATACATGATACTCACACTCCAGGACTTTCAACTCCTAACACACTGTTGACATTGTGAATATTGTCCTTTAGCTGTGTCATAATGTCACCTGCAGCAGAACATCAGCAAATAAATGTCAGGAGACAGAAATGCCTGTTTCAGCTTTATTGATACCTGACATATTGACTGAACAAAGTAGAGCATGTCTATTGATTAAAAAGTTTGTTTCCTTTTGGTTTGGTTTGGTTTGGTTTTGGTTTGGTTTGTTTGTGTTTTACGTCCTAATAACAGCCATGGTCTTTTAAGGACGTGCAAGGTTTTGGTGGTGGAGGAAAGCCAGAGTTCCTGGAGAAAAACCACCGACCTACGGCCAGTACCTGGTGACTGTCCTACGTAGGTCATGCGACCCAGTGGTGGATCGAGGGCTAGTGAAAATGTTAGATGCCTTAACTACTTGGCCACCGCAGCTCAAAAATATTTCCAAAATGTGGGATACACAGAAATGGTCAAGAAGGAAGCACAAAGGTTTTGTCTGCCTTTCTCACTTGATCAGGATGTTAAGTTCGTACAAGTCTCTGGCATATCTAATGTTTAATTAGTCACAGTAATCAAGCTGGAAGGTCTTGCATGCTGCGGTATATTACTTTCTATTCTCCTTTAATCAAACACCAGCTAAAAGCTGTTTATCAGATGAAAATGTTTTTAAAAACTAATTAAAAATACAGCCTTTCACTTGAATCCTTGCAGAGTAATAATTTTCATATTAAGTTTCTCAAATGAGGGTAGAAGGCTGTAATTCTGTTTAATGATTCCGTCTTTAAGGCAATTTAAGTTGACATTAATCCATTTTAACTAGGAGAGAACAGTGATACTTTTGTAAAGTTCCGGAGAAAACTCAATTTTGAAGGTGTGTAGGGGTTTCATTGGAGAAATGCTTTCAGTGTTGTGTCGATGTGAAAGAGTGATTTTTATTGCCGTCAAATATTTCTTTAAAATGTGTTGCCATTACTTATAAATCAAAGACATAATTCAGTAATGTCTGTTCCAAGCGTTGGTGGCAAATGAATCGCTTCTAATTTTCTAAAACTTGTATGGTCGAAGATCGAAAAGAAAATCAAGAATTGCTCCACATTCTGTTACAGAAAAAGAATTGTAAATGCATGGCTTTTAAGTTGAGATTTTGTCAAAAAAAATTACCAGATTTTTGTCTGTTGATAAACCTTTTTTTAAGGTGAATATGTTTTCCCCTCAGTACATGTTTGCCTATGATATGTTGTGAAGCTCTATTGGCAAGATACCAGATGCTACAGATGACACTTTTATGTACTTGTCCCCCGAGATTGAGCCGCAGACCTGCTTGATCGGCCACAGGTCTTGTTAAGCAGAAATAGGACCCTGATTAGATCACATGGCAATCTAGGTCAGGGGAGAGTATTCATATACAAATTGACCTTGACATATTTACTCAGCTGATTTGTATCTGTCATTAGACTTCTGTTTTCAATGTTGATACATATATTGCCAACATCCAACATTACGAGACAAACTGTTTATGTCTCTTTTGACAAACGCTGGCTATAAGTTAATTTTCACCAGCCTTCCCCGTTGTTTGGTGATATTAGCTTCCAGCCCCTGAGTTTTCTTTTTGTTTAGCTGTAAAGGTGGGTTTTAGATTATGATTGTATAGAAATGTATCATCTAATAAGTAAATAAAACATATAATGTAAATGTATATAAATTTGACAGTTGCTTTAAAAAAAATAAGGAAGTAAAGTTTTATCAAATTTGGGCACCTCAAATTTTAAGCAGTGATGTTGTTCTAAATGGGGAAAAAAAAATCTCTTTCCAAGGCAAAAAAGTGTTTATGTGAATGATGACTGGTTTTGATACTGTGAAATGTGTCATGTTAGGGAAAGAGATATATCAGATATATAGCCTATACATTTCTCTTTATAATGATAAATGTTACAGTTTTCACCCCATAAAGTAAAGGATTAACGTTGAAGAAAGAGGATAAAATGTATTTTAACATACATGACATCAATTTCACTTCACATTCACCCCCTCCAGGTAACGTTGATTTATTGGTTTCACTTTCATTGAGATTGATTCAGAAGATTGATAAAACCAATATATCGTAATACTTTTATAAAATTACGCTGATGTGATGCCAAGATCCTTCTGCTTACCCTGTGGGCTACTGGTAAAATGCAGCACTGACAGATCCTTATAAGCTGAAGGGATTTATGCTGATCCAGTTAACAGATCAAAGCCATTACACAATTTTGCTACGCTGGCTGGAACAGAAGTAAAATCAACATTTAGTAACAGTGCTGTTGATTGCCTTGTCAACATAGAGCTATTTGCCACTGTCGGAGATCAAACTCTCCCAAAAATGTTATATTTTTTTGTGTGTGTGTGTGAGCCAAACCCAGTTCGTAAAAGTTGATACCCAATATTAAGAGAAATTACAACATTTTGTGCAGTTTGATTTCGGCATGTTTAAATTTGTTGAATTACACTGTAAGAATTCCATTAGGTGTTATATTAGGATCGTGGGTTCAGCCCTAGCTCGGGACCATCATCTAGTTGGTGTTCCGTTAAGGTGTAGATCGTCTCTTCACATAACATCAGCCATTCCATGTATCTTAATTATATCAAATGTCTACAAATTCAACAAAATTGTGTTAATTTGTTGTTTTGAACATTTCCTTTGAGAATCGTGCTGTGATTGGAGATGTTGCTGATATCGGAAGAATTTCATACACGATTCATTACCCTAACATTTACACTAAGTTCTCGTTTCCGCTCAATATCATATTCAGTATCAATGTTTTGAGTATAATTTATAAAATGTACGAAATAAGAGCAAATCAAAGTTGTGTTTTTATTCATTTCAATGTCTTCGTTTACTTCCTTTAACTTTAAACTGAAATATTCAATTCAATAACACTGAACAAAAAAAGATAATATTTATATTTGGTTTATGAATCAATGATCACTTTTAACAAATTGAAAGCTGAGTGAATTCTAGAGTTTGTTTCCCCCTGGGGTATCAGATATACTTGTACAATGAAAAGCTATTAGAAATGTGATCGTCAAGGACATAGAGAGACCATTCTCTAGTTCACTGTTTCCATTTGTCAGTATTAACCTTCGCAATTACTGGCAGCATAACAAATCAATGATTTATTTATCAGGGCTTAACAAAATTTATTAGTCCACATATCAAACGTCAAGCTCAGCTATATGGGCAGATTGCTTCTTGATGATTATGGGGGATATACTGCCACAAGACGGGGCCCTTACTGACCTGTCAGTGTTCTAGTTTTATGAAAGATCAGAATATATGTATTTGTGGATGTTTTTAATTAGGGCCCGGTATCGGAGATACGGGTGCCCTATAGTAATCACTCTGTCTGTCTGTCTCTCCGTCTGTCCCTCCACAAATTTTGTTCCTGGCTGATAACTTTAGTATTTATTGACCAATGTTCATGAAACTTAGTCAAGATGTTCAGTTCACAAAAATACACATTGAGGTAAAATGTCAAGGTCAAAGGTTAAGGTCATTAGGTTCAAAGGTCAAGGTCAAATTTGACATCTTTTCACTGATGAACATTTTGTTATGACATGATGAAGCAAAGTTGATCAGAATTAAACAAGGAATCAACTGACCAAAGGTCAAGGTCATTTTGTCAAAGGTCAAGGTTAAATTTTGTATCTTTTCACTGGTGAACATTTCGCTATGACACTTTGAAGCAATGTTACTCAGAATTAAACAAGGAGTCAATTGACCAAAGGTCAAGGTCACTGGGTCAAAGGTGGAGGTTAAATTTTGTACCTTTTCCCTGATGAACATTTTGTTATGACATTATGAAGCAATGTTGTTCAGAACTTAACACAGAGTCAACTGACTTTAGGTCCAGGTTATGGGGTCTAAAGGGTCAAGGTCAAGTTTTGTATTTTTTATGCCAATAAGCCTTTTTTGATCTCTGCAACAATTAATACAATAGGACTATATATAAGAAAGTTTGTTTCAAATTTTTACAGATCAATTAGCATTGCCAGGTCCATAAACATTGAAAAAAACTGTCCAAGTTCCCAGAGAGTATCCATACCTTTGAGAAAACATTATTTATGTGAAAAATAAACATTTTGTCATGGGACTTTGGTCCTCTGGGGCCCTAGTTCTTAATTTGTCCATAGGTAATTGAGGACAAAACCCCCAAGTAAAGCTTGGTAAGATGAGGAGACTGCAGCATGTCCTGAAAGATTAGGCACTGGTCCAATCGGGGTCCTGTTTTAAATTTTCCTGTGGATAATGAAAGAAACTAAACTCCTACTATGTGTAAGCTATGGAAGTTCCATAGTTTACAAAAAGAAAGATCGATCGGGCTCAACATTTTTTTACGAAGCCACTCAAAATTATTATAGTAGACATACATTTTTTCCAACGTTTAACGCAGTCCGGGTTATGGTTGTGAAAGTACTACGATTGGGATTCCATGCACTGTTGTAATACTGTAGTAAAACAGTACTCACCTTTCAAATTTGCCTGGCTTCCACGAAAGAGAGACCGCCATTGTGAAAACATTTCGAATTGTGTACGGACTTTACCTATACCTGAATGCTAAACCTCCGAGACACACGAATGGAGCATAGGAAGATACTAATATGAGCGCGGAGGCGGGTGATTCCGGGTCATGTTGACGGAATGCGGGAGATTTGTATGACCCGCGCGTGTCATAAGTTGGTCGCGGGTGATAGGTTAATTTTGCGGTTGTGACCCGCAAGATGCGGGTCATTTAGCAGGTATGTGGAACATGAGCAGACACATGTGAGAAAGGAGGCGGGATGTATCAATTTATGAAATATACATTGCCTAATGATTTTATTGTATGGGTGTTTGTATTTTGCAATAATCAATGGAGTATGACTTTAAATTCACAAATTTCACACACATCATGCATAGTGATCAGGCCAAACAAAAAAATGTGTTTCCTGTTACATGTCTGAAAAAATTAAGGTAGATAGATAAGTTAATAAGTTTTATTTTTTACCTTTTTATACGGTTTATGTAGGAGAGTGAGAGTGAACTTGACTTAAACCATGTTTCCTTGCAAATTGCCAAACAGGCACAGAAATATAGTGCAGGAAGAGTAACCGAAAACGAACAACATCTTTTATTTGGCCTCAGATTGCAAAATAACATGATGAGGTGATATCATGTTTGTATCCGGCAGGTCGAAATAAATAGACTCGGCTTCATAACCCTGGATTGGAAAATCTTAGATTACGTAGTGGTGAAATTCATTGGCAAGTCAAAGTCAATGATAGCTCATGCTGTACTATACCCTTGTGTACGCTATGATCGTAGTTTACAAGGGAAGGGTGTGAAAACATTACAAATCTTAATACTTTTCTACATTATAGCACTAATGGAAAAGTATTAAGATTTGTAATGTTTTCACATCCTTACAATGTAAACTCCGATCATAGCGTACACAAGGGTATAGTACAGCGTGAGCTATCATTGACTTTGACTTGCCAATGAATTTCACCAATACATAATCTAAGATTTTCCAATCCAGGTTTATGAAGCTGAGTCATGGAGCTCTAAACATCTGAGTTTTTATTAGAGTTTAATTTACCCGCTCTAATGGAACTCCGGGGAAAGTATTTGCATCTGTATAAAGTACATGTGATATTGAATCTCACTTTGCTTAAGGTTTTATATCTTTTTAACTCATTTACCCCTGAAATTTCATAATGAACTATTCCAACCTTTGAATTGGAAGAGTTCAAATGTGTCTTCAGGGGTGAATGAGTTAATAAAGGCATTATTGAATGCAAATTCAGGAACATATTAAACACAATTATTCAACACGTTGAAATAAATTGAAGGAAATAGATGAGTACAGCTCAAGTTAACTCAAAAGAGTTGACCAGGAAATCAAATGATACAGCTCAAAGAACACACTCAATACAACTCAACGAACACCCATGATACAGCTCAATTTTACCCGAGCTTTGAACCAGAGACCCTCCAAACTCTAGACAGAAATTCCACCAAACGAGCTTTGAACCTGAGACCCTCCAAACTCTAGACAGAATTCCACCAGACGAGCTTTGAACCTGAGACCCTCCAAACTCTAGACAGAAATTCCACCAAACGAGCTTTGAACCAGAGACCCTCCAAACTCTAGGCAGAAATTCCACCAAACGAACTTTGAACCAGAGACCCTCCAAACTCTAGACAGAAATTCCACCAAACGAGCTTTGAACTAGAGACCCTCCAAACTCTAGACAGAAATTCCACCAAACGAGCTACCTATAGTGGCCAACGATCAACCCAGTTCAGTTCCGCTACATTTCTATTCCGTATAAATTTAGATTTTCTCCCTCCCACTCCTGGGCGGAGGTCATCTTCCATACTCTAACACCACTGGGGATATTAATGAGATGATCCTTATATGATATGCATGCTGATAAATTTGGATCAGTGTTGGTTTGTCATATTGTCTTGTTGATTTGGTGTCGGTCAATGATTAATTACTGTATCATGTACAAACTCGGACAGTTGAGGAGGACAAACAAACTAATCTGATAAGACCTTAGGGTAAAAAATGGGGGCGGGGGAAATGATATCGGAGGAATATGTGAAGCGATGTAGGAAGGGTGTTCTAGGCCAGAACCTGATTTAGAGCGTTGCTAAAACTGATCACAGAACTCACTGTTTTGTCACTTTGGTCCTAGTGTTTGTTACACACTGATCCTGTCGTGTCATTTTCCAGTGACAGGTTCTGATGAAGCTGTTATTGTCATGTGATTGATGTATCGAGGAATAAAGAGATTGGTGTATCAGACCAATGTAAGGAAAGACTGGGTTTGGTGTAATAGACTTTTACGAAATAATGGGTTTGTTTCACAGATGAACACAGCTTTTTATTTAAGGATCCTCGTACCACTGTCAAAAAAAGAAATTATGCATTCGAAACTTATTTTTCCAGCATGACTATAGCTTTGATAAATCAATTTTGAAAAGAAAATTACCGTTGCAGTACCCAAATCTTGAAGGAAAAAGTCACAAGAAATCTGCATGCTGTGCAAAGAAGTGTTTTCAAATTGAAAATATTGATTTAAAGATGCTAATATACCAATATAGCATTATATGAACTTATAAATCGATGCGCCATGCATTATTGATTTTCAATTTTTGTATGTGATTTTTTACAATCCTACTATTTCACATCTAATGATAGTTTGGAAAAGATATTCATTCAGAACGACCATTGACTCTTAAAAATGTCCACAGAGCAGATTCTGTATGTTCAAATTAAAACATATATAAAATGTGTGCATATACCCCATAGAGACAAAATAACCCTTTAAAAGGACATATTTTGAGTTGTTCTTTCAGATGAAATCATTAGATCTTAGAAAATGGGAAAAGTTTAGCAAATTCACTGGTTGAAAATATTAAATTTAAGGGTAAATATTGGGAGTCTCCCTCTTAAATAGGGAAAGTTGGCAAGTATTTTTAGTATGTGTTCTTAACCATATGGAATTCATATTTTGCCAAATCTTATTTTCACAATTACGGTACATGGAAATATGCATTTGTCATTCTGAGATTGTTGGGTATGTATTGTTACGAAGTTTGAAAAAATGTCAATGTTACGTTGAAACTGCAAAAGTAATGCTGACACTGACAATGTATTCTGTAACATGTATGATCAATGTCAATAATAAGGAGAAAATTGCTCCTGGCGTGTCAAGGTTTAGTGTGATTATGTAACAAAAAGTGAATTTTCAATTTCACACACACAAAGGAAAACATGTGAATGTTTGATTAATTGAAAGTGTCTGTTTACACCTTGTCAGTATGCTGACTGAAATTCACTGGAAGATGACATTTGAATGGGTAACCACTTTGAAATGCCCCCATGTTTGTTTGAGAATGGCCTATTGTAAAGAAACCCTGGGAGGTTGTCAGATCCTGGAAACTTCAATAAACATATGAAAATATGCAAAAAGATATTAATAATTTTTTATCGATTCATTTTAATTTTGAATGAACCTTGTATGATTTCAAATTGTCACTTTCTTCTTTATGATCTCGTTTGAATAGGGAAAGCTTTGATATGTTCAACTTCACATTGTCTTGTATACACCAGGGGAAATGTATATGGGATTTTACATGTTAACGTTGTGAAAATTTCCTGAGGACGATGAGATTGTTTTTGCAGATTGGACTGAAAATCAGTATTTTAGTACCTGTAGTTAATTATTTATCAACTCGTACTTTCTAGTTTTAGTTGTAAAAGAATTCACCTCTTCTATTACAACTCATTAAGGAACTGAAAGACTGTTTGAAGCCAGTCACTGATACAGTTACCAGCTGTGTAACGTAACAAAGAAATACAAAGACAGAGCAGATTAATTCTGTCCTTGAAAGGTGGTCTGATTACCAGGGGTAGTGGGGAGTGTGAAGATGGCTTCAAATTGAGACTGCAGGTTGTGGTCTAGAAGTGTGGATTTGACTAGTGACAAGGGGACTATATGGACTGGAATCTTGGATTTGAATCAAGACTTCAGGTTAAGAAGTTGTGGCTTTGAATCTAGACTAAAGGTTTGAAAGTTGGGAGGCTTCAAATTGATACTAGTGAATTGGAGGCAGTAATAATGGCTTTTAACGAGGCTAATGATTGCGGACTGGACATATGTGTTTGATTTGAGGTTTAGGATTAAGGAACTTTGACTGTAGGTTCTTCATAGTTTGGGAGTTTGGAGATAAGAGACTCTTTCAAAGACTGCAAATTTATCTGAAAGGGATGCATCAATTTTTCGGGTTTTGGCAACCTTCTGATGTTTGGTGACTGTTGGTCATTTTTACTGACAAATGCCTTGAATTATTGTGATGGTTTGTCACCCTTGTGGTGTGGGTGGACAGTTGGTCATTATTTGTATTACTGACCACAGCGGTCAGAACACATTGCTATGATAGCCATGTCACCTGTCAGGACAGATTGAAGGAGATGTTATACATGTTTTATTGCTTATGAATATAGATTGGATTCAATTGTCAACTCTGATGGGCACAATGAATTGAGAATGATGTGTAGAATGCTGATTACAGACGAGGGAGGCTTGATCAGGAGCTGTTTATATGCCCCTCTGTGTATTGTGGGGAAATTTTCCCATCATGGATCAGAATATAAACTGACTTGTTATCTACAGACTAAGGCAACAACAGGTGAAAATGTAACAGGAGCGGAAAAATGCACTGCCAGACTAGGGTTCGAACACGGTGGATCCCCCGAACTCTAGACGGATGCTCTACCAATTGAGCTACCTGGTCGCAGACGAACGACCAAGTCTGGTTCCACTACATAAATACTGATGATATTGAGTGATTCCTACTTTTGGATGATGTTATGAAATACACATTCATTATTTACAATAAACTGTAAGAATTTTGAAAATTAAAACTTGTCAAATTCTGCCGGTTCGGGAATGAATAGGTCTGCTTTGTCCCACTGCATGATCATATGAAGTGACTTATGTGGGGCCCCTGAATAAGGGGATTTATCTTATGTCATATGCTTTCGTAACATTGGGAAAAAGAAAAATGATCAGCTTCATACCCTTAACTTTACTATCTTACCCAATCCACCCCTAAAATCATAATTGAACCTTACCAAAGACTGGGCAAGTCCAGGTTAAATGAAGGGGTGAATGAGTTAAAATAGTGAGTGCTCTGTAGTCGAGCACAAGCTACGTCCTTTCAAGAAAAGTACCCTTGGTTCAAATAGATATGATATACAACATGTTTCTATGTTATATTTGGTTATAGGTTGAAGGCTGATTGTAATGTGATCATATCAAAACCTATTATGGTTAAGGACTAGAATGCAGGGAAATTAAAAGCTTGAGATATCCTTCTAATTAAGTTGTCCAAACCGTGATCAATCTCTTCCCATGTAAATAGACCTATCCTGCAAGATAATGACTTCTGAGGCGTACTAGATCTGTTAAATTGTAAGGTCACTAAAGAGTCGTGGAATCACACAGAATCAGATTTAAGAAGGCTTGAGCATGTATAATTTGAGCTTGAAAGTAGTTTATAACAATGGACCCTTGATTGTCTTTGAAGATTATCTTCTTTTGGAAGATCATTCCTTACTGGACAACCCTCAAGGCGACCCTTTCATAACTGACAACATCACTCTGGGGAAGACTATATTGTTTATCTAGGACAATATTTCATGATGAAAATTATTGATACAACTGTTCTCTGTTGAAAGCAATTAATATATTTGCCCTTAAACCTCTTGCATACCTACAGTGTTTTGAGAGCTTTGTTTTAACACAAAGTTTATTTTGGTCTATTCAGAGTTTTCAAGGATAACAGGCTCTGTATTTAAGACAGTTTGTGTGCTGTAGATTAGAAGCTGGCGTAGAGACGGTTGACCTTGTATTGGAGTTATTGGAGATCATACAAATTGGCCGGACTAACGCCTCCAGTGGTTGAAATTATAAAGTCTAAGGAGTTTTCAAACTGTCCTGACATGGCTATATATAGTTGTTGGCAGGTTGGGAGTTAAAGAAATACAGGAGAGAATGCAAGATTATAGTAATATAATGAAAATACTGCCATATAGAATAGGTCTCAATGCTGCAATAAGTTTAGAAATAAATAAATAAATAAAATGATTTTAAAACAAAAATGAAACAAATTTTTTCAACATAAATTAGTCACTCTTGTTGGTCTTGATAAGAGTATGCTGGTCGTCTCAATGTGGGAAGAATCTGTCGAAGCAAAGACACATGGGTAAAACTGACTCTACAGAGCATTGCACTGGTTTCACATTGTTTAGCTGTGAGCACTCACTGGAAAATGAGATTTTTGAAAAGCAAATGAAAAAATGTCATTGTGAATTGTTCCTGGTGAGATTGTGTGATGAATATGTGTTTACAAGCTTGGGAATAACAGTTCTTTTTACAAGTGCCAGGAATTGTCAAAGAAATCGGACAATCTTGGCAAATCCCAGTGGGAGACTTTAGTAATTTTTCCTAAGACAGGAAGAAGGGAACAAAAATTCCACTGATTAAAATAGAATGTTTTCTGCTCCAGAATTGTTCCTTCCTAATTAACAGGGCTAATTCTTAAACTTCTTCACTATACACAAAACCAGCTTTTAATAATAATAATAATATACAACATTTATATAGCGCCCTATATAATTTGTAAAATTACTCTAAGGCGCTTTACAACATATGGATAATAGTAATGGTTATAATTGTGAAAACAAACAACAAAGGCTTGCAATCACTTTCATACATTTAACAAGCAATGTGCACATAATTGAACAAATAAAAGGGCGGTATTTACATGACGTCTTTGCAAAGATTCTAAAATGCAGACGTGAAGAGGTGAGTTTTTATGTCCCTCTTGAACTTAATTGGCCAGGGTATTCGACTTCCTAATAGCAGATGGTAAGCTATTCCACAACGTAGCCGAAACCCTCCCAAAGCATCTTTTAAAAGTTTATAGTTAAAATGTCAGATGCCCAGTAGCGGTCTGGAGTTCCACAATTAGCAGCTAACTGTAAATTGATTAGCTAGTAAGATATGATGGTGTTTTAGCCTTAGTGAGTTAATTACAAGCTGGATGAGTAAATTTTACCTTGCTAATAGAGTTATCGTTAGTGAATAATATATATTGTACTTGTGAAGAAGAGTACACAGCCCCTTCCCTCCCCAAAGACTTTTTTGTACTTTATGATAATTTTTTTGAAGGCTGCTAACTGGATTAGTTCTATTAACTGACCCCCATGATGACTATACAGGCAAAACAGTGTTTTAGTTGGGCGTTCAGAATTGGTTAAAGTTAATGAATTGAAAGAAAACTAATTTATTTTGCATATTACAGTGAATTTTGTGGTTAATTTATTTTAATTTCATCTGTTTGTTATCAGAAATATGGCAGCAGCTTTGTAACCGTTGGTGTTATAGAATATTAAAATAGAATTGTAGTAAAATGATGGCACTTATGCTGGTGGACGCCTGTCTTTTAGTTTAATTCAGAACAACTTCTGAAGAAGTGAATTGTGAGAAATGAGACTTTGACAAGATCAATCTTGAGCTGTTTTCTTATTTTCAATATTATATAACATGTAACACCTTTGATGGAATTATCCAAATTCATTTATCATTTAACGATGCTTACAAGATTCTGTGAAGCTTTTAAGGTTCCTGGATGTGAATCCTGATAGGGGAATGGCCTATAGTAAAATGTGTACGGAGTGACAGCGGAACAGACTTGTCTTAATACCAATTAATGTTGTGAAGTACGTCCCACATGTAATTGTGGAAATGTCATTCTCTTTTAGTGTAGGACTTTTATGACTCCAAAGCTTGAAGAGTGACCTTTGGATTTGGCCAATAATGTAGCATACATATATGTTTTGTAGTGGATGATGCTGTTGGGGAAGTACCTAGGTGGGAACTTGGACAAATTGATCATATTGGCGTATTATTATTATTTTTTTTTTAAAATGCCATCATTGCCAATCTCTCTAAAGTTACAAGAGAGGATTTTTAAAGCGCAGCAAAAAAATGTTAATCAATATTCATCACAATGTTGATTTTAAGCAATTTTGAGAAAAGTGAAACATGCTGATTCAGTTGCATCAGGCTGTATTGCAATCCGTTGCTATATCTAGTCATTGATGGTGGATTTATAAGGCAGCTTATGACGCACAACGGCCAAGGGGATAAGATGGGACGGAGCATCTCTTAATCTGATGTTGGGTTTGAGAGTATCCCGTAGGATTTGTTTGAATTATTGACTTGATTAGGTGAGATCTGGTACTATACACAGGAAGATATCATGTAAACTTAACTTCTCATCCAACCGGGCAAAACTCCATCAGTTACTTTATTTATCCCTATTATCATGTTCTATCTTTCTTTCTAAACAGTTTCTTAAGTACAAGGACTGTATAGATACAGAAGTACAAATGTACTTGTTTCCCAATCATCAGAATGAAATGTCTTTTTTGAACTGTACATGTTAATTGACACTAATAAAATATGGTTTTAACTATACACAAGGTTAAATGAAAGCGTTGCTTAAGAAATTTACTATTATACCATGATTCATTGACTAGTGAACAGATGCTATGATTTTGTTTGAAACACATTCAATAAATTTACAGAGAAATCATATGTGCTGAACATCAAATGACAGTACCGTAAAAACCCATGTAATTTGCGCACCTGTGTAATTTGCGCAGGTACTTTTTGAGGCTGAAAAGCGGGAAAAAAGCTTCTACTCGAATATTTTGAGCACCCAAAAAATCTGGAAAAAAAACGATGTTCATGCTCCGAAAATCGATCTCTGAATATATTTTTTTTAAATATATTTCTATGATTTTTTTTATTGATGTAAAATGATATTTAAAACCAAGAAGAAACTAAGTAAAATATGTATTTTGTTGCTTGTTTTCTTTGAATTATCTGATCACACATGACACACACGTGTGCGCATATCGGCATACATCAATTCATTTTAGCAATATTTTACATAAAACATTTACTTGCTTACAAAAACATATCAATTAATAAGTAATTCGATGTTTAGTAACCGCTGGTGCATATCTCCTGGTGAAAGACATAATTAGATACCTTTTATTGATCATAATTACGATCAGTGAGAAGGGCTCATCATGGCGGCTTGGGTT
>NW_018406397.1:2252175-2252406 GCF_002113885.1 Mizuhopecten yessoensis
ATATGTTTATACTAGAAGCGTGGACAATCAATACATCCTCTTTAAATCTACTCCAAGGAAAAAAATAGTCTGCGTTAACTATTTTTTTGATGCTTTATTTAATAAATATTGAAATAATTCACGAGGTTATTATCAATCACGTGTTTACGTAATGTTAGACGCGAGATCAACATGAAAGTGAGCCGGGGTTTATGACCCTAGGGTCTCATGTTTACCCCCTGGGGAAGGAGG
>NW_018406397.1:2252561-2253981 GCF_002113885.1 Mizuhopecten yessoensis
GAACGGAGCTTAAATTGAACAACTACATTTTCGTAATAGTATGGGGAAACGCACCGAGATGTCGAAACGTAATGTCGTAAGTTGATCGGCGATTCTCTGGCATAGGAATTTGGCTAAACTTTTTTTGTTAACGGTTACCTATTTATTAATACTTTTCACATAAACTCACATAACAACACATTATGTATCTTTTATTAATGTTTGACATAAATAAATTTGTTGATCGTTATTTGTCTTAGAGTTCCGTGTACCAAGGGACATAATCCAAGATGGCGATCTCTCAGAATCGTCGATCTATTCCTGAAAAAAACTTGAAATTTTCTATACCTGTGTATTTTACGCACCCCCCACTTTGGGTATTAAATTTCTGGAAAAAAAAGTGCGCAAATTTCATGGGTTTTTACGGTACTTATGATGGCTGAATATGTAACTTCAAAATATTTTGTTAATGATTACAAAAATAGTTCGTTCAGCATTTTTAGGTCACCTGAGACAAGTGACCTATTGCGATCGCCTTTTGTCCGTCGTCGTCCGTCATCCATCGTGCATCCGTAAACAATTTACATTTTCGACTTCTTCTCCAAAACCCCTGAACCAATTTCAATGAAATTTTGCAGAAACCTTCCATGGCCAATGGTCAACAAAAATAGTGGCCGGTTGGGTCCCCAGCCCCCAGGGGCCTGAGGGCGGGGCCAAAAAGGGTCAAATTGACTGAAATTTCAAAAATCTTCTTCTCAAGACCCAGATATGTTAGAATCAAATACTCTTCATAGATGGAAGGGTCTTAAGGTGCTTTACCAAAATTGTGAATTTATTGACCCTGGGGTCTCACGTTTCCCCCTGGGGAGGGGGTAAACTTTACTATAGTTTATATTGGGAAATCACATTTTGGACCAACATTTGTTTAATTTCCATTGGAAGTAATTCAATTTAGGTTAGCATTATCAGTATTAGGTAGCAGTTTGATAGTATGCACATATGAGCCCTGACTGACCCCCAGGGGCTGATGGGTGGGGCCAAAAAGGGTTGAATTGACTGAAATTTCAAAAATCTTCTTCTCAAGACCCAGATATGGTAGAATCAAATACTCTTCATAGATGGAAGGGTCTTAAGGTGCTTTACCGAAATTGTGAATTTCTTGACCCTGGGGTCTCACGTTTCCCCCTGGGGAGGGGGTAAACTTTACTATAGTTTATATAGGGAAATCACATTTTGGACCAACATTTGTTTAATTTCCATTGGAAGTAATTCAATTTAGGTTAGCATTATCAGTATTGGGTAGCAGGTTGATGGTATGCACATATGAGCCCTGACTGACCCCCCAGGGCTGATGGGTGGGGCCAAAAAGGCTTGAATTGACTTTAATTTCAAAAATCTTCTTCTCAAGACCCAGATATGGTAGAATCAAATACTCTTCATA